>NW_007736156.1:39704-55343 GCF_000696425.1 Galeopterus variegatus | reverse complement strand
TCCCGCCGAGGGTTCGGATCCCACATACAGACCGGTTCCCGCTCACTGGCTGAGCGAGGTGCGGGCGCAACACCGAGGGTTGCGATCCCGTTGCCGGTCCTGGTCCAGTACGGGCGCGACACTGAGGGTTGCGATCCGTTGCTGGTCACAAAAAAAAAAAAAAAAAAAAAAAAAAAAAAAAAGTGCTGGTGAGGATGAGAGAAATTGGAACCTTTGTGCATTGCTGGTGGAAATGTAAAATGGTGCAGATGCTGTGGAAAACAGTATGGTGGTTTTTCAAAAAATTAAACATAGAATTACCATGTGATCCAGCAATTCTACTTCTGATATATAACCAATAGACATGAAAGCAACAACTCAAACAGATATTTGTACATCCATGTTCATAGCAGCATAATTCACAATAGCCAAAAAGTGAAAGCAACCCAAGTGGCCATCAAAGTATGAATAAATGAACAAAATGTGGCATACATACAATGGAATATTATTCAGCCTTAAAAATGGAAGGAAATTTTGAGGCATGTTACAATGTAATAAAATAAGTATTGTAAAATAAGCCAGTCACGAAAGGACAAGTATTGTATAACATTTCTCACAGCAGTCAAATTCACAGAGACAAAAACTAGAATGGTGGTTGCTAAGGGGTGGGAGTGTGGTAGAACGACGAGTTAGTGTTTAACGGGTACAGAATTTCAGGTGGGGAAGATGGAAAAGTTCTAGAGATGGATGGTGATGATGATGGCAGCACAACAATGTGAATGTACTCAATGCCACTGAACTGTATACTTACAAATAGTTGAAATGGTAAATTTTATATTATATTTTACCACAATCGTTTAAAAATAATTTTTAAAAAAATTTCAAATCAATAAATAGGACTTAATCAAAAATTTTAAATGTTGCTAATTCAAAACACACATTTACAAAATGGCAAACAAGAGACTAAGAAAATATTTATAAATCATATATATGCTATATATACTATGCCCACACTTTGGCTTGGTAACTGGTTGATGGCACACTGACATTCAGCAGAAAGATGAGAACATCAAGCCCTACTTTAACATGGACCAGCTAATAATAATGTAGTATTTTGTTTCCCACTGTTTCACTCAGATGTATAGCTTCCTCTAGGAACTCAACCCTCTCCCATGAGGTACTTAGAGGAAACTATACACCCAAGAAGGAAAACAAAACAAGAACAAAAACCATGACAACAACGAGTTTCTAACTGAAAATTCTTACTAGGGGCCTCAACTTTGCCTTAATCCTTAATACCTTATAACAAGTTTTTAAGACATTTTAAAGAGGCAATAGATCCAAGAGCCCCTGATATAATCCCTGGGACATAATAGATGCTTAACAAATTTTAGTTTCCTTGGATACTAGAGCCTCGCTACTCAAAATGCAGTCCATAGGCCAGCAGTAACTGTATCACCTGGGATGCTTTAGTGAAAAATCTTGGATCCCTCCATAGATCTACCACATCAGAATCTGAACTTTAACAATACCCCTAGGTAACTGCCATATGTACTCATGTTTCAGAAGCACTGCTGTTGAACAGGGCTCTGCAAACTTTTTCTGCAAAGAGCTCAATCATAAGTATTTTAGTCTTTACAGGCCAATAGGCAAAATCATGTAGATATTTGCGAAATGAGAGAAAACATTCTCACAAACTTATTACTGACAAAATCCAAGATATAATAACAACTGAGTATGATATCTTATAATACAAGTCTGCTAATGAAATGAAATACTTCTTGAGAGGTTAACACCTCACTTGATTGGGATTTCCTATTATCAAAGTAAGTTGCAAATACTTATCTGTTAATGCTGATCTATAATGAGAGTGTGTGTATCTTTAAAAATGTCTTTTCACAGAGATAAGTACTGCCAAATATTGATATCAGCCCAAAGGCATATGACTTTAATCGAGCATATTCATTACTTGGAAGGAAGTTAATAGAATTCTATTAGATTCTTCTTCTGATATTTGCCTTTCAGTATGTCGTTACTCTGCGTATGTCACTTCCAATTGAAGGTTAGGTAGAAGTTCCTTAATTGCACACTTAAATGGATTTTGAAATATGGAAACTTCCTTTGCATTTGCATCAATGTCTGAAAAATGCTGCTGGAACTATAGTCAGAGGCTGTAAGATGTATCCATGTAAATTCATGTGGGAATGAAGATCTAACTGCTTTGACGGTATGAGTAGTATACAAACAGCACGACATTACTTGTGGTTCAAACATCAGTTTCCATTGAAATGACTTTACAGCAGTCTATGTATCACATATAAGTGCTTTTTTGCCTTGTAATTTTAGGTCAAATTCATTTAAGAACACTATCAAATCTGCAGAAAAAGCTAATTTCCAAAGATAATCAGTATTTGATAAAACTGGTTGGGGTGGTCCTCTTTGTTCAGAAAAATTTCAATCTTAAGCCTTTGGCTCAAACAATTGCAAAAAAAAGAAAAAAAACCACCAACTTTACCACTGCTAAGCCAGTCAGGATATTCAGGCTCTATTTCTAACAAAAATTCATGCAACTGATGCTAGTTAAGTCCATAAGAATGAAGGACTTCACAGTTGACAGCACCAGTTCAATGACACTTGATAGATTCAAATATTTTCTGCAAAGCAGCTGCTGATGAATGAATAACCATAGGTTATGAACACCTTACATTTTTACGAGCTTTGTAAATTTGTCCAACTAAGCCTTTTTCTGCTCCACACATATTTTTTCATCTTTCATAGCACATCTTAGCAGATTCCACTTCACATTGTACTTAGTATTTTCTCAACTTAGAAAATATTCAAGTCTGTAGTTCTACAGACTATTCACAGAGGCTAATTTTTCTGCCACTTCACACTTAGCACTGACTCCTTGAATAAACAATAACTCAGCAGTATCAATAACATGTCAGCTCATCAAGAGCCAAGGAAAACCACTCTAAATCATTTGCCTTGTTTTTTAATTGACTATTGATGATGCTTCAAATGTCCTCAACTCTTAAATCAGCCATTCTGGCCAAAAAGTTAATAGTTTAAAACAAGCTTATTTTCTCTGGACATAATTTTTCAACTGCTACAATAAAACACAATTTAATTCACTCAACATCAGTAAATGGTTTTCCTTGCCTGGCAAACAAATGAGCCATTTGGAAGCTTATTTTAATGGGAGCCTCATTTTCATTTTTATTTTTATTAAGGAATTATGCTGTTATGAGATATTCCATCTTAAATTTTCTAATTTTTCTGATGTTGCTCTCCTGAGAGTTGGGCATACTCTGGTATATGCTTAGTTTAGGAATTTCAACATATATTGTATTCTTCTGTCACAGCTATAGTGTCACTGCCTAATAAGAACAATGTTTTGCTATCTAATAACAAAATAATCCATACTCCACTGTGCCTTAAAACCAAGCCACACACAGTCCATTTTTCTCTTCTTTTCTTGTTTTGACATGATGGATATGCACTGGTAATAAAACAAAAAAGTAATAAAAACAATATGAAAAAGAAACAAACTCGATATAATCAAAAAACATATTACATCACATCTAACAAATACAGCCTACACAACATTTTTCGTTGCAGACAAGGAATATTTACACAAAAAGCCCCTATGTTTTACCATAAAGAAAAGTCCCAAATTTCAAAAAAGTAAAACCTTATAGATTTAATTCTTACTACAGTGGCATTAAATTACAATTCAGTAACAGAAAAAATCTAGAAAAACCCTACATGTTTAAAAATTAAGCAATTCATTTCTAAATAACCCATTAATCAAAGAAGAATTAATGGAAATTAAATGTTTTGAACTTAATAAGACATAAATATATACCACACACACACACACAACATACAAATACATACATATATGGATATACATACACATATCAAAACTTGGGGAAGAATGTCACTGAATTATACATTTTAAATTTAATGATGTATAAATATCATCCTGATTTTTTTTAAAAAATGAGGGAGGACACTAAACCCATGCTTTGAGAACTTTCTAACCTCAAATACACATATATTGGGAGGGGGAGGCTGAAAATCCAAGTTTATGTAAAAAGTATGTATTGTCTGTCCTCTCTAAAGCTCATGTTGAAACTTAACCCCTTGTGACAGGACAAAAAGGGGGGAAATACAACTATAGTATGCGAAAGGCAGGGCCTTTAAGGAGTGACTGGATCACGGGGCTATGCTCTCATCAATGGATTAATCCATTCAGAGATTAATGCATTAATGTTAATGAATTAATAGTTTACCATGGGAGTGGACTAGTGCCTCTATACGGAGAGGAATAGAGACATGAGTACATGAATCCATTCTTGCCCTCTCCCCATGTGATGCCCTCTGCTGCCTTGGAACTCTGCAATGGGTCCCACCAGGAAGAAGGCCCTCACCAGATGTGTTCCCTTAACCTTGGACTTCCCAGCCTCCAAAACTGTAAGAAACAAATTCCATTTCTTTATAAATTACCCAGTTTCAGGTATTCTGTTATAATATAAACAACAGAAAACTAAGACACCAAGAGCTAAATGTTTGTCACAAAAGTATAGAAAAAGAAGAACAAATTAAACCCAAAGAATGATGAAGGAAAACAATAAAAATTAGAAAAAATCAATTAAATTTTTAAAAAATGTAGAAAGAATGAATAGAACTAAAAATTAATTCCTCAAAGACTAGTTTATTATTATTTTATTATTTTATTATGGTAAGACTGATAAGGAAAAAAAAAAAAAAAAAGAAAAAGACAAGACAGATACAGCACCTACCTGGAATGAAAAAAAGGACATCACTACAGAGCCTACAGACATTAGAAAGCTGACAAGGAACTATTATAATTTTATGCAGAGACATTTGAAATTTCAGATAAAATGGAGAAATTCCTAGAAAAAACAATTTACCAAATCTGATATGAAAGTTGAAACTCTGAAGAGTCCTAAGGCATTACAGAAATTAAAGTCATTGCTTAAAACTTCACTGAGAAAACTCCAGGCCTAAATGGCTTCACCAGTGAATTTTACCAAAATTCAAGGAAGCGATAACACATCCTTCCTTACATAAATTCGTTGAGATAATGGTAAAAGAAAAAGCACTTCCCAACCCATTTTTATAAAGCCAGTGTTACCCTGATAGAACACCTGACAAGGGCATTATAAAAAAGGAAACTTACAAACCTATCTGATTCATGAACATAGGTACAAACATACAAAACAAAAAATCAGATGATATATGAGCTAAGAACAATCCTTCAAAAAATAATTTGGCAAGGGCCGGCCCGGTGGCGCACTGCTACAGTGCGCCGCTTGGGAAGCGCGGCGGCGCTCCCGCCCGAGGGTTCGGATCCCACATACAGACCGGTTCCCACTCACTGGCTGAGCGAGGCGCGGGAGCAACACCGAGGGTTGCGATCCCGTTGCCGGTCCCCGGTCCGGTACGGGGGCAACACTGAGGGTTGCGATCCGTTGCCGGACACAGAAAAAGACAAAAAAAATAAAAAATAAAAAAAATAATAATTTGGCAATATTTTTTGAAAGCCTTAAAATTGTTTTATATTCTTTGCTCTGATAATTTCATCACTGAGAATCTAGTCTTTAAAAAAAAAGAAAGAAAGCTTTTACTCAGATAGTCACTATATTATCTGTAAAAGCCATAAAATAAAAAAATAAAAACAAATAAATAGAAAAGAAATAACCTACTTCCTACAGTTAAGTTGTTTTTGTTCACCCATTATCCCTTCCTCAGGAAAACTACACTTTACCCAATCCATATGATATCAAGAGGACGGTCAATCATAGTTTTCTATGGGTTCCCCAACTCACCCTACCCACACACATAGCAGCTATCTTTGCTGTACCTCATCTCCCACGTCCCAACAATTAGTTAGTTAAGGAATTGACAATTAGAATAGATCAGCACCAACCCAGAACTGGCATGGGACATCAGGAAACAGAAGCTGTCTTTCAAATCTGGTTGCTAAGCTAAAGCTATGTGTCTGGGGTCCAGAAGTAAGAGGCTAGGAAAACAGAAATGGAGACAGAAGTTCAATGATATCTGAGATCTTGGATCTAGTCCGTTCTGCTCCACTCACGATCCCAGTTACATGAACCAAGAAATTCATTTTTTAACTTAACAAAACTGTGTTTTCATCACATGTAAACAAAAGAATCATGACTAACATACTACCTAAAGAAGAATGGTTAACTAATTATAGTACGTCCATTCAATGGAATAACACTGACAATCAGAATAGTATAACTATTAAGAGCATGCACTCAAGAGCCTAGTCTGAATCCTGGTTCTGCTACATATTCTCTGTGTTCTTGGGGACATTACTTAACCTCTCTTAACCTCAATTTCCTCATCAATAAAATAGGGATAATAATACTATTTAGTTCATATGACTAAATGAATTACTATTTACAAAGTGCCCAAAACAGTGTCTAGCGTTAATAAATATATGCATTTTCTTTTTGAAGATCTCATTTGGCTTTACTGAGATTCTAGAATTGGGCGACATGTTATTCCATAAAATAGAATAAGTCTTCCAATATAAGTAAAAAAGTGGTATACAAAGTTGACTAAGCCAACAGATTTAAAAATCTGTGCACGGAAAAGGGAAAAACTGTATGTTTTAAGACGCAAATATACACTCTTTATCCAAAAAAAAAAAAAAACCCAACAACACTAAACTAAAACATGCCTGCGGTCTCATGAGACAGGATGATTATGGTTAAATTAGCTTCACACAAACCCCTATGACCTTCCCCAGTGGCACTACATTCATCATCAGATAGGAAGCACATACACAGTGTCAAGTGGGGAATCATGAAATCACACAATGTATCACACTTAACAATACCAGCACTTACCAATTAAAGCTTAGGAATTTACACCCAAGAGTTGTTTGTCATTTTCTCCAGCTAATTAGTTTCTAAGGAAAGGCACAAATTTATGAGTACAACGAATTCTTAATAACCCCTATAGATGAAGAGGAACAAATATCACAAGTCATCCCTCCAAAACACTCATATTTGGCTTTCTAATGAATCTTCGTAGAATATAATCACTTTTATTTAAAAACAATATATAACTTGCCTTCTTGAAATTCTCAATATTTCAGACCCCATAATGAAGCCACACTGGGAATATTTAATTCAAGTTTTACAGTCTACCACCTGGATCCACTATGAGTATCTTTCCACTCCATGATTTGAATTCCTATCAACCCATTCAAATTCTCTCAGCCTCTCATTAGGTTTTCTATGTAAGGAATTTTCTTTTTGGGGAAACAACAGAAGAACTAAAACTAAGTGTTTTAAAAAATACTATTTACAGATGAACCAGATTGCGTTTCAAGCCTCTTTTTCCTGCCAATATTGAATACTAATAACAAAGATCTGTGATTAAGACATCACAATTTAGTTCAGAGCCTTTTCCTATTGGGTTATAAAGCCTGTTATGGTTCTAGTGGGCTTATGAGGCCAAATATTAAGATAAATGGAATTCCAAATTAGATTGCCAAACATGAAAATAAGATTTTTCATTGATGTATCTCTAACATTTTTCATGAAGGGACTAAACTTATCTTTAAAAAAAGAAAAGAAAAGAAAGAAATGTAAGAGATTTGCATAGCTGGTATAGCTCTCTAAATTGGGTTGTCTGGTTTAGTTTTCTTTTTTTTTTTAATCTTATCTTCACACATGTATAAAACTCATGCAAAAAAACTTAACAAAATTTCAAAGGTAAATTAAATGAGCCTAAAAATTGATTAGTAAATTAAATTTGTTATAGAAAAACTAAAAAGTTACTCAAAACCAAATTTCCTTATCTTAGGCAATATATCCTCGTGATTAAAATACACAGACTTTTGTTCAAGTCCCAGCCCTATCATTTACTACTTTAGGTCACATTGGGCAAATGACTTCACTTCTCTGTGCTTCAATTTCCTCAGCTGTAACATGGGAATAATAATTGTATGCACTTCACAGTTATGACAATAAATGGATTACCGTGCAAAATCAACAAATTTTAGCTATTATTGTTACTGTTATTCATATCAAGCTCTAAAATATAAGAATTTAAAGAATTACTAAAATAAGCATCCTCTTGGGTCTGAAATATGTGCATACCAAGACATACATATATGATACATGTAACTGTCCTTCAACAAAACTTTTAGTTGGGTGCCAGCTCTGTAGAGGATGTCCTACTGTGATTGGGAATATGGAAATTAACAAAACATAGTATCTGAATTCAAGATCTTTCTGTATAGGACGCAATATAAATAAAACTATAATAAAAGGTAGCATGATAGAGGTGCTATGGAAATAGACAATCCTATGGGACACCAAAGAACACAGGTACCTAACTAGGGGCAAACACAGGGGTCCAGGCTGAGATATATTCCAGAAATATTTTCTGAGGAGCAATCACCTAGTTATTTAACTTCAGGGCATCACATTGTTATTTATGTAATTTACATAGCTCTTAATATATTCATAACAGTATTTTAGTATGTAAATCACTTAAAAAAACAAGACCACCCAGCACACTACTTACCATGCTCATAAATAAACTTAAATACACTTTGGTAATAACGAAGATAAAACTATCTTCTGTTAACGAACCAAAATATGACCTTGTTTCTTTGAGAAACATTTTTCACCAACAAATGAAAGCTACAAATTTTCCCCTAATAAACCATATTAGGACTAATATTACAAGAATGACAATATTTTTGAGCTGGAAGAGACCTCTGAGAGCCTCTAATTCAACCCCCTCATTTTACAGATGAAAAGAAGCTACAAAGTATAATGGAAAAAGCACTAATCTAAGAGTCAGAAACTGAATTTTGGTCCCAATTTTTACAGTGAGAGTCTGTGCAAACTATCTAAGTTTCCTCATCTGTAAAATGAGAGGTTTGTACTAGACTGCTTCCAAGGTCCCTTTCAGCTTTGTAAATCTCATTTATGAAACTGAAGCAAAGACATGAGCAAGTGCCCAAGGTCACACAACCAGTTAATGGCAAAGTTGGCACTACACTTGGACTCCAACTATAATCACTTTCTCATCTATATCATACTTCTTCTTCTCCCACTTCATAACATTATTCTAACTTATTCCAAGATTCTTAGAAATTATTAATAAACATGAAGGAGTTTATGAAACTAGACAACTTATTTTTATAGCTCTTCTGTACAACATAAGCTTCAAATCCAAATGCAATGAGTACATGAAGTCTCAAGCTAGGTGTCACTTACACATTAAACTGACCTCAAGAATGTTGTAAGAATTTATGCTTAACTCCCCACCACCTAAAAATCCAAAACACAGAAGAGATTATGTTCCATATAAAATTAAAATATGAATTATTACAATTAATAATAAATATTACATGTACAATTCTCTGTGTAAAACAAGAAAATTCTTCATTTTTATGTCCTGGTTATATTTAATATGCATTTTTAAATTCAAGAGAGATCAATTTAAACACGTTTCCCTTATGTTTCCCCTTTTCAGACTCTCTAGCTTTAGAAACATTAGAATAGTTTAACTATATTACTTCTGAAAGCATATAAACAATTACAGATAGACTATATAATGTTTATAGTTTCCCTTTCAAAATTGAAAACCAGACCCCCACAGTATTCTAAAATTCTGTGCTCAAATATATTACAAATCTACTAAAGTGTATTATAAACAGCATTTAGTTCCCTAAAATGTCTTCAAAGCTTATTATATCTCAAAGGGAATTTAGCAAGATTTCAGGAAGACTAATTGTGTTGACTCCAAAAAATACAGGAAAATCCTCAGAGGAAAAGCACAATAAAAATGCAAAATAGTAATAAAGCCAACAATAGCTTCATACTACTGATTTGAGAGAATATTCAAACACGTTAATGGATACATAAGTACGGTTTAACTACATTTAGGAATTGCTAAAGCATCACAATGTTAACATTTTTAAATTGGATGGGACCTTAAGTCACTTAATCCAATAGCACCCAATATAAGAATCTACAGAATTTATCTCCACTTCCCCCCCAAAATGTCTCTGTAGGCAGTCTTAAATTCTTACAGCTAAATACTTCTTTCCATTGTTGGACAAGTCTTGTTGCTACACAGTTCTTACATTCTTGTCAAAAAATTATACTGAACTCTTATCTATGTCTTCCTAACTTTAACCTGCTGGCCTGCCTTCTAAAACAGGAGAATGAATCTATTCTCTCTTCTACTTATGTTTTTGAAATATCTAAAGACAGCAATCAGGTCTCCCACCCTTTACTCTCTTCTTTAGATTAAATGCATGGTCCACAGACTTCCTTGGGTCCTGAAGACACTTGTGGAGTACAATGTACTTCCACACTGCAAATAACCTTTTTAAAAAAAACTGCCACTTGTCGAATTTTGGTGTAATATCAAAGAATGCTCACTGAAAAGGCTATTAAATATTTATTCCTTTTTCAACTACTTATCTATGTGAAGCTGGATTCTCTTCACATAATCAAAACATATCACAATGGAGAGGGGATACAGGAGCATATCACAACAGACTGAAAACAGAAGCAAAATCCAGCTGACTTCTAGTAAGTCAGAAATTAAAGTGATTTACAAAAATACTAAAAAATGCCACTAGCTTCACCAAGTTTTTTGTTTTAGAACATATTTATTCTTCATAAAAACAAGTTTTTGTTAACAGGTAATCGGATTACTATTATTTTTAAATAAGTATTTTTGAAATTGTCACTTAATTTCTAATATAGCAAATATTAATAGACATGAGCCATATAAAAAAATGCCTTTGGGGTCCTCGATAAGTTTTAAGACAGTAAAGGGGCCCTGAAACCAAAAAAGACTATTTCTCATGAGCAGATTTCCAGATGTCTAACTACCCTGGTTTCTCTCTTTTCTCTCTCTCCTCTGATATGTAAATGTGCCTGTGTAAAGGAGGCACCTACCACATATCTATTCAAAAGCTAGAATCCTTAAACATACAACCTTGCCCTCCTCTACCTAGTGGTTTCATGAAATTAAAGGCCTGTACAGCCATCTGGGTACATCTTCATTTTTAACATCTCTCTATAAGTGCTCAATCATTTGGAATCAAATATTTTAACTCTTCTACCTAGGGAACATAATCTTTAAATATGAAAAGAGAGCAACAGTTTACTGTACTGTGATATCATCTTTTTAATCCAACTACTTTCACTATTTACAAAAAAGTAAAGCAAATTATTCATAACTGGCAGAATAGAACAGAAAAGAAAATGCTAGTATTTTGTATAACAAATCATTAGGGGCCGGCCCGGTGGCGCACTGGATAGTGCGCTGCTTGGGAAGCGTGGCGGCGCTCCCGCCCGAGGGTTCGGATCCCACATACAGACCGGTTCCCACTCACTGGCTGAGCGAGGCGCGGGAGCAACACCAAGGGTTGCGATCCCGTTGCTGGTCCCCGGTCCGGTACGGGGGCGACACTGAGGGTTGCGATCCGTTGCCGGACACGGAAAAAGACAAAAGACATAAAAAAAAAAAAAAAACAAATCATTAGATTCTTAGCAATAACCCATTCAAAAGTACCCACGTACAGATATAAAAAAAAAAAAAAAAAAAAAATCTGATTATCTAGCCAATATGACACTAGGTTCCTAGACTTCAGCAAAGCAAAACTGACCTTTATTTGAAAACTTACTCAATTTCTTAACTCCCCGCCCCCTTACTCACAAGATTAGAGAAGACAAAATGGGATGGAGATTACAGGTTTAAAACCTCCAACAGGGGCCGGCCCGTGGCTCACTCGGGAGAGTGCGGTGCTGATAACACCAAGGCCCCGGGTTCGGATCCCGTATAGGGATGGCCGGTTGGCTCACTGGCTGAGCGTGGTGCTGACAACACCAAGTCAAGGGTTAAGATCCCCTTACCGGTCATCTTTTAAAAAAAAAAAAAAAACCTCCAGCAGAAAACTAGAGCTACATTGCTAAGCACCACTAAGAGAACTTCAAGATTGATATATGAAAAGGTTTAGTACCAAGAGAGGAAAGAAAGTAGTCGACACATTATTTATCATATAAATTTCTAAATTCTAATAGATTCTTAAATCATATTATTTAAAGCTATATTTTATTTGTAATCAAATAAAACTATATAAATATGATTATGGGATTAGGGTAAGAAAGGGAAGAAGAAAACCAAAATATAGAGCATTAAAAATAATCAGATTATAATCTTAGATTTTTGGTTTCAAATATATCAGAACTTCAAAATAAGTTGAAGTAACCGTACAGATATTTATGGCATATCTTTAAAAATAGGCCGTTTCAAAGCTAACTTTGTTTAAAAGGAGTTCATCACATATATATTTATTTATGTACATATAATGTGTACCTCTCTGAAGTTTAAATTTTTCTATTACTATCAGTTAAATTAAGTTGGCTCAATTTTTCAAGAAGCAAAGTTTGTTCTCTCCTTGAAACATACATTCAACACATTCAAGTTCCATTAACATTAATGGTTCTTACTAGCAGTCACCAGAAGTCAAAAGCTCTCTCAAACTTCAGTTTATTTACACAACATATTGACATGTATAGCTGTAAAAGGTGCTAAATACTTGTTAAAGAAATAAAAACTAGGATTCTACTCAATAGAAAACGTTTCTCTCTTGATAGTTGGGTGCTTCATAAATGCAATTCCTGTTAGTATTAGTAAAATCTCAGTATACAGCACCAAGCTTCAAAATGAATATAAAACCCTGGAGAAGATTAACATAGTTTTAACTTACACACTGGTTGGTCGAAAAGAAGCATTTCACTGTGGCCATACAGGTGCTTGGTGTGAAGTATAACTCCCACAAAAGCATGTCCTATTATTTCAGGAGTTAACAGACACACACTACTTTAGGTTACATACAAATATATTAAAATTTAAACTGCAGGGGGAAATTCTGATTAGGTGAAAGTTTAAGCTACATTATTCTAGTCCCTCAATATTTTCAAAAATCAGTAAAAATGGAGAATAGCACAGACGAGTTTTTTAACTGGGGCTGAAATAACCTCAGAAACTCACAATCTAGATTTTGCGGCTCACAAATTCCCAGTACTGACAATACATGTCAACGGATGAACAGTTATTCAACACTATGTCTTCAGTATCTAGTACAGGGCTGGCACATAGCAATCGCTCAATAAACATTTAAGAAATTAATGAACGAATGATAAAAAGGTATATAGCCTTAAAAAATAAAAACGGTCTTTCTCAACTCAGAACACCGTCATTAAGCATCTTAAAATACAGACAATAGTAAAAGCATGCTAAAAGCACCAACTGCTCTATTTACAAGGTACATTCTGTAACATTCGTTTACAAATTTTCAAGTGTAAAAAAGAAAGATCATCAGATGTACTAAATGAGTCATTCAGTAAATAAACTTTTACCTTCTAATAATGAAAACTCGGTATTGGGGTGATGAGATGAAAGCGGAAAATGTCTGTCAACGTATTCCGCATGTATAATGGTCGCCATAAATCAAACCTTTCCGTGAATTTTCTAGAGCATATTCATGCCAATCTTTGAGCCTATTGTCACTTTCACACATGCTCACAGGAACAAAATGACAAAGAATGCCATGCCTGAATCAAAGGATTTAGGGCACAAAACACTTGATTAACAATTGTCAAGGCTCTGAATACTAAATATCGACAGGTATTTTAAAAATAAATTAATCCCACCAGTTCCTACATAAATCGAAGCTCTGGATTCCTTTAAAACATTCACCAGACTGTTGGACTTCCAGACTTTTTCTGTTTTTTGTTTTTCTGAAAACGAGCCTACAATCTCCTTGTGTGAGACAACTGGGAGTGAAAAACCTATTTACCAACTGCTGATGACTACTCTAAGTGTTTTCCAGACAAAAAGAGCGTTAAAAAGAGAGTCCATGCACATGTATTCTTCCCCCATAAACGCCTGTTCTCCCAAATTTCATTTTATGTGGTATACGTAAAGTTAAACACCACCAAGTTGAAATTTTAGTCAAAAGCACTCCGGTGCTTTACTAGCTGTGTAACTGCTACATCTGGTGGCAGCACACTTGCAAGCAAGAAGCCCGAAAACTTAGAAAACAATTGTAACCGATCTGGTGCGTGTCTACAGTAACCTCTACGCAGATATCTCCCACAAAACCCACGACTCTGTCAGAGAAGAACAGTAGCCTACTTGCAGTACAGGAGATAAGGCACAAACACGCAGGAGTCGATGGCGAAGGAGGGAAAGTTGCAACCATCTGGAGGGGTGGTTTAAGAAACCTGCCCACGAGTCAGTCTGTCGTTTAAACTGCTCTAGGGGACCAAGCAGGGGATCAAAGTCTGCCTAGATAATTTCAGCGTCTCTCCCCCAAAGCGCAGAGACCCTGCAAGCGAGGGGCATCCTCCAGATCCCGGGCAGCAAAGCTCGCAGAGTGGGGACCGCCTCTATGGGAGGAGTGCGCGGTGCAAGGGGAGGGGGCTCGAGGATGAATGCTTCAACGGGAGGGAAAACCCACCAGAGAGCGGAGGCCAGGAGATTAAGAGAACCGAGTGTACTAGCAAATGGAGCAGAAAGGGGCTCGCGTCGGGGGGAGGCTTCCCACCCTCGCAAGACTGCCTCCTAGGAACCCCAGGCGAGTCTGCGCGCCTCGCCCCGTCCCCACCAGCGCGCACCCCTTCGTCCGTCTCCTCCGCCACCCGCGAACCACCTCCTACAGCCAGCGCACTACCTCCCCGGGGCCGGGCGGCCTCGCGTCCACCTCGCCACCATCCCCCACCCCGGGGTCGAACGGAGGAGACCTGGGGGACACGGGGGCCGCGGGGAAGGAGGGGAGGCCCGCGAGAGGGCGCGGGAGCGGCGGCTCTTACCTTCCCTGGGCCTCCCGGATGGCGGCGTGTGATTCAGCAGGGACCTGGCCGCCGCCGCCGAGCTCGGGGTTGGAGACGTGGAGAGCTGGGACCAAGATGGCGGCCCCTCCAAACTTCCACTGCTACTTTGGACACTCATCAAGCTACTTTCTGGGAACCCGACTCCCCCCCTGCGACGGCAGCGGCGGCAACGGCACCGGCACCCGCCTCCGTCATGGCGGGGGCCGCGCTGAGGGCGAGCGAGAGAGTGAGGGCAGGGAGGGGAGAGTCAAGGGGATGAGGGAGGAAACCGAGAAGAGGGGAGGTGGGGAGGGGAGAGGTGAGGGAAGGAGAGGGGACGGGGAGGAGGGAAAGGGGGAGAAGCGAGGGAACGGGCGGGCACGCAGGAGAAGAGGCGGAGGGAAGGAGCGCGACGACGGCCCGAGGGCAGAGGCGTCGAGGGGGCGCGCCCGCTGGGACCGGGGTCTGAGCACGGGCGGAGCACGGGCTGCGCCGGCAGATACTTCCGCGGGCGGAACCTGCCGGCACCTCTGCAGTGCGTTGGCCCCCGGCGTCGCCCGGGTGGCGGTGGCGGCAGCGGACGGTGAGTGGCGGCAGCGGGCGGTGGGTGGAGGCTGAGGCGGCGGGGTAACCTCTGCATCAGTTACAGGCAGCGGCGGCGTCACGCGCCGCCTGTGCAAACACTATCGCGAGGCTCCTGCGCCTCCGGTAGCGGCGGCAGCCGCCTCCGCGGGAGCAG
>NW_007736156.1:24965-39607 GCF_000696425.1 Galeopterus variegatus | reverse complement strand
GTGGGCGGTCACGCGTGCGCGGGGGCGGCTTCCCCCAGCCGGCCGGAGGGAGGCGCGCCCCGCACGCGTCCCCGCCGTGCCGCTTCGGCTCCCGCGCCGCTGCCACCTGACTCTCCTTTTCTCCCGCGGAAGCGCGCCTGGCTCCCGACGACACCCAGCCTGGGGAGCAGTGCTGCTGCTCTCGCTCGGCTGTCGCTTCTCGGGAGTTTGGTGTGATCATTTCTCAAAATGGAACTGAAAAGTTGAGAGTTGCTTCTTTCTTGCTCCTCTGCACTGTGGAAGAAAACCTGTGTGCGCCTTCTCGTCTGCAGAATGGGAGTAATTACCGAATAAAAGAAAATAAGGGAGGGGGGGCGCGGTGTTGAGAAATAAAGATTTATATCTAATGTTTTCTAAAAAAGAAAGAATCTTAATAAAGGAATTGAAAATTACTAGCGGTGTTGTAGACTACATGTGCGGCATAGCAGTTCTTCGT
Organism: Galeopterus variegatus; assembly: GCF_000696425.1. NCBI lineage: Eukaryota > Metazoa > Chordata > Mammalia > Dermoptera > Cynocephalidae > Galeopterus > Galeopterus variegatus. The sequence continues at coordinate 39,132 of NW_007736156.1, read as the reverse complement.
TTTAAAACAGTAAGTGGAAAGTCTAAATAGAAAAATTTGAGTACAGAATTCACATATTTAGGAAAACCATACAGAGTTCATCTTGAAGAAGGTATAGTTTCCAGAAAGTTCCAATTTGTTTCTAGTGCCGCCGCTGAGTCCTGACTACAAACTCCCAAAACAAATTACAGCATTAGCTAAAATTTATAGATACAGTATAGCTTTTTACACACCCACACACGTACACGCACACCAGGGATTGGCTATCTTGTACATAAAAGAGCAGTCTAATAGTTAAGAAAAAGTACGACAAAGTTATTACTCTTTAAAAAACCAAATTGAATAGAACACTAATAAGATTATGATATAGAGCAACTGTACAGACATGAGGAAATGGCATGATTACTAGGGTGACAAAAATGTCATTTCTATTTTTTATTTTTATGACTCTGCATTTCTCATAGTAATGTTTTGTTCAGATAAACTATCGTACTAGTATGGAACCTTGGTTGTCAGTTATCTCCAGAAGTAATTTTAGTTTTCTTCTGCTTCAGATTCTTCAGTGAGTTTTTAGTCATGTTCTGTTTTCCAAACTTAAGAAGGGAATATCACAAATTAAACAACTTTATTGAAGTATAATTGACATATAATAAACTGCACATATTTAAAGTATACAACTTGAAAAGTTTTCAAGCGTGTACAGCCCTGAAACCACTTCTACAATCAAGGTGGCAAATATATATGTCTTATCCTCCAAAGTTTTCTCTCCCCCTTTGTGGTTCCTCCTCCACTCCATTCCCACTCCCAGGTAACCACAGATCTGCTTTCTGTTACTACAGAGTATTTCCCATTTTCTAAAAATTTAGATAAATGAAAGCATACAATTTGTACCCTTTTGTCTGGCTTTTCTCACTAAATTTAATTATTTTGAGATTCATCCACGTTGTTGCATTTTTCAATAGCTGATTTCTTTTTATTGCTCAGTAGTATTCCATTATATGAATGTGCCACACTTTGTTTATCCATTCAACTGTTGAAGGACATTTGCACTGTTTCCACTTTGGATATTATGAATAATGCTGCTATGAACAGTCATGTACAAGTCTGTGTGGATATGTGCTTTCCTTTCTCTTGGATACATAACAAGGACCTTACCATTAGATTTTGACACCAAAGTACATGCATTGTAAGGGGAAACAGTTTCTGTAATGACATGTAGATAAATGTATACTCTTCCTGTATTTTTAAGAGTAAACTTACTCAGCAGATTGTGGTGAAAACAGCATATGACAGGAAGGAAGCTAAGAGACCTGGGTATTAGTGTCAGCAGGTAACAACCGTTGATTCAATTTCCTCATCTATGAAAAAGATGTTAGAGTCATGGGGAGATCTCTACAACTCCTACCAGTCTCAAGACTTTATACAGAGCTCAATTCCTCTCAAGAATGGTAAACAAAGCCCAATCAAAGAGGTCTGATGATGTTAGGTTATCTTTCAACCTTTTCCAGAGCTTCAGGTTACCTTTATAACAATCTGTGTTACATTTTGTGCAGACTGGCTCTTTTTATTTTAAATGGTAACTAGAGGATCAAAGCATATACACACTAAAGTTACCTTAGAGGTTTTTTGTGTGTGTGAGTGCTGCCTGAGAAGGACAATTAAATGTTCAATTCCTGCCTTCTTGTAGCTTATGATAAAGGTATCACCAACTGACTATTATAAAGAGGCCTCTACCTGCAATAGGGAGCTAATTAAACAAATTATGGCTTAGCCTGAAAATGGAATGTCATGACATCACTTCAAATCATGTCTTCAAAGAATACCAAAGAAGATGATAACATTTTGGGCCGGCCCAGTGGCGCACTGCTACAGTGCGCCGCTTGGGAAGTGCGGCGGCACTCCCGCCGAGGGTTCGGATCCCACATACAGACCGGCCGCTCACTGGCTGAGCAAGGTGTGGGAGCAACACCGAGGATTGCGATCCCGATGCCGGTCCCGGTCCGGTACGGGCGCGACATTGAGGGTTGCGATCCGTTGCCGGTCACGAAAAAAGACAAAAAGGAAAAAAAAAAAAAAGATAACATTTTCACACTATAATAAGTGAAAAAGTGGGTATGATTCCAATTTGTTTGTAAGTGTGCATAAAAAATGACTACAAGCATACACCCCAAAAAGTTAATGACTAGCCTTGGGTTGTGAGGTTACATGATTATTTCTTCCTTTATGCTTTTCCAAATTATGTACAATGAATCAAACATTTCTTTTTATATTGAGAAAAAGTTCAATAAATACTTTTTAAGTAATTTAAGCATAAAAAGGGCCTCTGGACACAAATTGTGCAAATATATAATTTTATAAAATAATTATGTCAAATAAATGAAAACTTTTCAATGGTAAGTAGAAGCTGCCCACACCTTGCACATTTGCTAGTACATAGGCATCCCAAAAATGTATGATAGATAGTTGGAATGGCTAGAGTGATAGACAGCACGATAGGAAAGATACAGAAAAGTCAGGAGTCCAGATTCAGACAGAAAGGAACACCTGCTACTCTGTGGAAAAGGAGAAATCTCAAGAGCAAGAAAAGATCATTAGAAGGGATTTTTTGGCAATCTTCCTTGGGGAAATAGTCCCAGAGAGAGAGTCAGCTTGAAAACACAGGAGTGAACTGAACAAGTAAAAGGAGAAAGCAGTAAACCTGCCTAGAAAGAATCAGGAAGAGACTGGAGAGAATGTTCTGTGGATTGAGTGCTCCGTGAGGACAGGGACTAAAGCCTCTAGTACAGTGCCTGGCACAGACCAAGGGCTCTGTGGATGTTTGCCGAATGAATGAACGATGAAGATGGATGAGCTAGGATACAGGTGAAGGAGCAATGCAAGAGAGGTCTTCAGGGTTCTCCTAATGGAATGTCACAAGCAAACGGGGGGGATCTGAGCTCTGATCTTTGGGATGATAATAATTTACAACTGTGTTTATTAGACTCTCTTCTATTTATATACCATAGCAAAAATATTTACAAAGCATCTAGTATTATAGGTATAAATGCATTTTATACCTCTTAACATTTGATTCCTTCTAAATTTTAGGAAATAATGTCGTCTAAGCCACCTAAGCCCCAAACCAACAAAAAATGAGCCCAGAGACTGGATGTGTCTTTACTGAGCTGGTTCATACTGCCCTGACAACCGATCGTGAATATCACTTCTCAATTCAGTGTTCAGTGATATCATAATTGTAGCTTGAAATCAGTCATAGTGAGAGTATTTGCACCTCCAAAATTAGCAAAAGCTACAAATCAGAGCTTCCTCCCCCTATCAGAGCCTAGGGATGGCAAGGAACCTTGTCTGTCACGTTTACAGTTGTATTCCTGAAATCTAGCATCTGCCTGTCATACACTTTGTACTAAATATATATTTGTTGAGCCAATCAATAACCCACACAGCTGGTTAGCAAGCACTTGAGCCCCCTGAGCTAACCTGCTCTTAAACATCTGGGCGGGCCACCTAGCTGAGGAAGAAAGAACCAAATCCTCCACTACCACCTCACGATCATCCTGTACTGGCCAATGTCTGTGGTTTGGTAAAGGTCACTAACCTTGTTAGGGTTGCCGGATAAAATATAAATTTTGCATGGGTCATACTTATACTAAAAAACTGTTCGTTATTTATTTGAAATTCAAATTTAACTGAGCATCCAGTATTTTAATTTGCTAAATCTGGCAATTCTAGCCCTTTTGAACTAAGCAAAAAATATTTCATGAAGTAGTACCTAATAAAGTTGAAGATACTATGACCTGGCAATTCCATTCCAAAGAATATATCCTAGAGGAATTGTTATTCATGTGCACCAGGAGACAAGAACAAGAATGTCCACAGCACTATTGTTTATAGTAGCCCAAAACTGGAACACCCAAATATCCCTCAACGAGAGAATAGATTAATAACCTAGTTATGTATATTCACACAGTAGGATACTACACAACAACTCAAATGCTCACAAACATAATGCTGATTAAAAAGAGCAATTTACAGAAGGATGAAGTCAGTTTGATTCCATTTATAAAATATACAAAAAATTAAAAACGAAATAATATATTTTTAGAAACACTTATGTGGTTAAAATAGAAAAAAAAATGAGGATGAAAAGCCAAAATCAGAGTAGTTACCTCTCTCAGGGAAAAGGGTGGATATGACCGTAGGGGACCCACAGGGGCTTCAAAGGCATTGCTAAAAGCACTAACTGTTAAGTTGGGTCGAGTACATACGTATGTTTCTCTTATTTTTTTCTTTAAACTACATTTACATATTAGATCTACTTGTACATGTATGAAATATAACATTACAAATGTTAACGAAATGAGGAATGCTAGGCCTTCTACCTTCTTTAGATTAAACTGAGATGCCAGTATGGCCTCCTCCACCTGGACTCATTCCCAGATTTTGATTTTCTTCTTTGTCCACAAGTATGCACACATGGGGCTGGCCAGTTAGCTCGGTTGGTTAGAGCACAGCCTTATCACACAAGTATGCACACAGATCAGAGCTCTTATGATGCCTGCTACCATTTCAACATGCCACCTCAATAGTCTTTTTGATTAGATTCTTAGACAAATGACTTCATTACACTGGATTATGAAGAACTGTCATTTCATTGAGTTTGTTCTACCTGCACTGTACAATTCACAAAGCCACTACTTGATGGGTTTGGTTTCCAGATCCTTGAAGAGATAGTTCCAGTGTATTGTGAATAATAGGCTAGGTTACACTTCCTCTGCTTTCTCTAGTGATGGAAATGGTTTCCCTCAGGATTGTTAACCCATGTTGGAAAAAAAAAAAAAAAAAAAAAGCCTTGGTCCATACATAAAAACTGGAATTACTAGATCCTCAAAACAGATTCATTTCAAGTGAGGTTAAAAATGGTAACCAACTTCATAACGATAATATTCTCTCTCCCAAAGTGTACTAGAAGCTGTCCTCCAAGGACATGAGTATTATGAAATGTTTACAAAAACAAAGTACAACAAGCAAATAGTGCTCATATAGCAGATTTTAAATCAACAGTGTACCTCTTAACAAAGCAGGCTACTTTTAAAAGTAATTTCTGAAACATTTAAAACCAATTGTATTCTAGTGTCACACTTCACTTTTCCTAAATTTTACTGATTAAACCAAAACATAAATTCATCACATTAGAGGGAAAAATAAAAACCCCCCAAATCTTACCCTGAACTTTGTTTCTGCAGCAAGATTTTTTTAATCAGAGAAAGTGGTATTTCTTTTCATAAAAAATAATATGAAACCCCCTTGATTTTTTTTTTTTTTTGTCCTTTTTGTGGCCGGCCACACCACGCTCAGCCAGTGAGCGCATCGCGCCGGCCATCCCTATATAGGATCCGAACCCGTGGCGGGAGCAGCTGCACTCTCCCGAGTGTGCCACGGGCTCGGCCCAAACACCCTTGATTTTTGATGATATCTTTCCAACTCCACAGTTTAAAGACTTTGAAAATTATTTAATGCTTTCCCAGCAAATAAAAAATAAATGCCAAAGTTTTCCTAATTAGACACATGGCAAAAATAAGAAGAGACATATATAACCTCATACATATTTAGAAACTTTGAAACAATACAGGAGTGTCAAATTTTGAGGAGAATTTCTTCCTCCACTTCCAAAAATAAGTCTAAATGACACCATGAAGTGAGAGGGGAGCTTCTGAGCTGCAAGTGGTAGTTTGTTCCTTGGTCCAGGTGCTGGTTAGAAGTGTGTGTTCAGTTTGTGAAAATTCATCAGACTGTACTAAAAGAGAAAAAATATTTTTTGAAAATATAACCTGGCATTGTTATTCCAAGTATTTCCACACACACATTCTCTTAAGAGAAAATAAATTTGCTGTTATAGTTATTTAATGAGAAAATGAAAAGGAGTAGTAATAAAAAGAAAAATGTTGTTAATATGAGGGGAAGTGAATGGTAGTTTCTTATGGGAAAGAGAAGAAAACAATGTCTTAAAATCAATAAACATACAATGAAATTCTTAAAACCGCCACCATAAGTCCTCAAGTACATATGTATCTATTAAACTATTGGGTATTTTGGGCACCTAGTAAAGAAAGCTGTTTGGGAATGGCTTATAACCTGTATATCCATCAGTTTTGAAAACAGTCATGGACCGATAAACATTCGTTTCAGGAAATACTTGTTGAGCACCTACTCTGGCTAAAGCAATTTGCCAGGTGCTGTAGAAGTGTAGCAGTGAGTCAGAAATGGAGCTTAGAGGTGATGAGGAAAGAATAGTCGGACAAATGACCACTATCCAAAATCGAAGATTACCCACATCAGAAGTGAACTATAGATAAATAAATAGGAGAATTTAGAGGCAGAAGAGATCATGTTTGATTCTTCCTAAATGAGGAGCAATTACAACTGGGCCTTCAAGTGCATCATAGTGATCTAAATTAATATAGTATTTAGTTTTCTTTTTCTTTTTTTCATCTGAGATGATCACACTGAATACAATATTTCCTTTTCAAGATTCAACATTTCTCAATTTATTCTTCAGAGTCTGGATCCACTCCATACACCAATTTAAGACTCCATTTTTAATTATATTTTAAGTTTCATATATTCTTGATCTCCTAATTCATTCTTTGCTTTTATTTTCTCTTTTATTCCTTATTTAGCAGCCTCAACACACTTTCAAATCTCTTCTGGAACTGCATGTTTTAATTTACCATAGGCTACACCTTGGTCTATGGACCAAAGATGTAATGGGTTGGGAGAGGGCAGGGACACCAGTAACAAAATGTCATTTTCCTTGGTGAAACTAAGTCACCTACTACTCAAAATACAGGAAAGAAATCTTATAATTAAGCCAAAAGAAGCATTAGTTGTATTGGCAATCAACAAAAAAGCATATCGGGAAGATTCTCCCATGGATTTGACATCGTTTTAAGAATCATAAAATCATAAATCACTCAATCATAAAAAGAACTCATGACTTGGAAGAGAGAGTTGGAAAAAGTTGGTGGAGATGTCTAAAACAGACTTCAACTATAGATATAAGTTAATACAAACTAATAATGGGAGATGAATTGATGCAGTTAAATCTAAAATGCTAATAAAACTAGTAACAATATACTAATATTGAGACTTTATTTATAACGATGGGATTTCTTTTGGAAGTAATTTAGCAATATGGATCGAGTTCTTTTTAAAGATGTATTCTTTTTGACCTACTAATTTCATTCTGGGAATCTATCTGAAGGAAACAATCTTAACTTAGAAAACAAAATGTGCTTTTTCTCTTTTTATACAAAGGTAATTCTATTCAATGTTATTTATGGTAACAAAAAACTGAAAATAACCTAAATGTACAGTAATAAGGATATGGTAATAAATTATGGCTCATCTACCCTATAGAATAAGATAAGGTCGTTAAAATATTTGTGAAGATTTTATCATAGCCAAAAGCAAGTGGTTTCCTTATAATGGCATTTCCATGAATAAAGCAGCATATAAAAACTGTATGTACAATAAAGTCTCAATCATATAAAATCTGTATAATAAAAAGATTGAAAGGAAGTATACCAAAATATAAAGAGTGGTGTCAGATTTTTGTTGCTGGCTTTTGTACTTCCCAGTTTTTCCAAATGTTTTAAAGGAATAGCAATTACTTTATGAAAAAAAAGAAAAAGCTGTATTTTTTTCAAATGACAGGTTAAATTAATAAAGACGAACAAAAAGGAGTATTAATAGGGACTAGGAGAAGAAAAAATTTTTCGGTGCCTCCTCTCCCACAGAGAATCAAAAATTATTGGTTAGCTTTGTATTGGTATAATTAAACAAAGATAGATTTTAAAGTATTTGTGCAAAGTTCTCAGGAACCCACCAGCAGAATCAGAGGACTGGCTACCTTCAAAAATCACAGAAGATAAGAGCAAACAAAACCAAGTCTGCAGAGTAAATGACAAAACTGAAAAGAAACAGAATGCACACATGAAATCAAAGGCACAAAAACATTGCAGTAGTGAAACTAAGCATGATAAGTTCAGTTATTAAATTTAGATGCCCTATTAATAGAAAAAGCTTCTCAGATTGTGTTAAAAATTAAAATCCAATACTTTGCTATAAAAAATACATCTAAATAAAACAACACAAAAAGGCTACACAGAAAAGGATAGGTAAAAAGGCAGTAAGGATGCTTGCAATGAATTAGAGATAGGATTATTAAATTAAAATAGAATTCAAAGCAAGAAATCTTAAATGTTATTTTGACTTAGTATAAATATTAGATACATAAACAAGATAAATGGCAACAGACACAAACAATTCACAAAACAGAAAATAGAATAGTTAATTATCGGAGTGTGCTGGAACCACCTGTATTCTGTACCCAGTTTTCCTCTCTTTCCCAGGCACATGGGAAAACTGTACTTCCCAGCCTCCTTTCAGTGCTACTTCGGACTCTCTACAGAGTCCCAAGGTGATTCAGGGTATCATATGGTGAGGGCTGAGCAAAGAGTGAGCTAATGTGATTCTTCCTCTCCTTATGAAGCTTCTAGTGCCACTCCCATGATAACCCATTTATCCATTAACATGTTAATCCATAAATAAATTAATCCATTCATGAAGGCATAGCCTCTTAAAGACCCCACCTTTCAAATATCGTATTGGGGATTAAACTCCAACAAAAGCTTGGGGGGATGTTCAAACCATAGCAGAAAGATTCTCGGAAATGGGAATCTTTTAGACAATGTTATAGACAATGTTCCAAGTTATAGACAATGGAACATGAGTAGAAATCTGGTGCGTCTCTTCGAGGCCAAGGAGTTAAGAGTCCGTGAACCACCATCACATTCTCTCTTCTTTAACATGGACTTAAGAGACCACATAATGATATGCAGTCTCAAAATGAAAGTAGCCTGGATCTACCAATCACCGTAGAGAAAGCAGCTCCCCTGTAAGTTGGTCCAATGGCACTGGAATTTGCACATAGAGAAATAAACCCATGTTGTTTTAAGCCTCTGAAATTTGTTGCTTTGTTTGCTATTGCAGCATAGCCTATCCTGTCTTGATTAATGTAATGGAGAAATGTCAAATTGCCCAAATAATCAAGAAATTCAAATTAAATGATGAAGTACCACTTTCCATTTGTTAAACTGGAAAAAAATATTAATGCCTAGTGCAGTGGGGGAAAGAATAATCTTTGCAATATATGAGTCTGGGTCAAATGAATATCCACGTGGAAAAACATGTACCTTGACCCCTACCTCATGCCAAATATGAAAATATGTTCCAGATGGATTGTAGCTCTAAATATGAAAATAAAAAATAAAGCTCTTAAAAGAAAATATGGGAAAATATTTTCATGACCTTAAGTTAGGCAAAGGTTTCTTAAATAGGCATAAAATGTGCTAACCATAAACGACAAATTTGACAGATTGAACTCTGTTAAGATAAAGAAACTTTGATCATCGAAAGACTCACTTTAAGACAGTGAAGGCAAACACAGACTGGGAAAAGATATTTACCATATGTATATTTGACAAAGGACTTGTATTCAAAATATGTAAAAAACAAAACAAAACCTACAAACCAGTAAGGAAAACACAGACAATATAGTAGAGAAGTGAATAAAAATCATGAACACTTAGGTCACAAAAGAGAAAAACCAAATGGACAAAAAACATATGAAAAGATACTAAACATCTTTAGATAACAAGAAAGTGCAAATTAAAGCCAAATGAGATATCACTCAACAGAAAAGCTAAAATGAAAAAAACAAAATGTCAGTAAGCATGTGGAGCATTGGTAACTCCCATACACTGGTGGGAGTGGAGATTGGTATCCTTGGAAAACTGGTGGCAGTAACCACCAAAGCTGAACATAACTATGTATGATCCATTGATTTCATTCCTAGATATAAACCCAACAAAAATGCATACATATATATTCATCAAAGAACATGTACAAGAATGTTCATAAAACAGCACTGTTCATAATAGCCCAAAACAGGGAACTCCCCAAATGCCCATCAGAGTAAATACATTGTGGAACATACGCACAATGGAATACTGTACAGAAATGAGAATTAATGGATCACAACTGCACACAATATCACAGATGAATTGTACAAACATAATGCAGAGCAAGAAAAGATAGACATAAAAGATTACATACTATGTAATTCCATTTATATAAAGTTCAAAAAAAGACAATACCGTTCTATACTGTTAAAAATCAGGACAGTGGTTAGCTTTTGGGGTATAGGAGTGAGGATTCTAGACACTGGCAATGTTCTGTTTCTTGATTTAAGTTCAGATTACATAGTGTGATTATTTTGCAAAATTCATCAAGCCGTACACAGATTTATACACTTTGGCACATGTATGTTATACTTCAATAAAATGTTTAACATATATAATAAAAAAAATACACATCACACACACATAATACTAAATTATGGCAAGTATCTAGTTAAACAGGTAAACTAATATTCTCATACATTGTTGGTAAACAACCATTTTGGAAAGTAATTTGGATATATACCTATAGTACACGTTAACTGTATAACACACATATATTCCCATTTCCGAGAATCATTCTGCTATGGTTTGAACATCCCCCCAAGCTTTTGTTGGAGTTTAATCCCCAATACGATATTTGAAAGGTGGGGTCTTTAAGAGGCTATGCCTTCATGAATGGATTAATTTATTTATGGATTAACATGTTAATGGATAAATGGGTTATCATGGGAATGGCACTAGAAGCTTCATAAGGAGAGGAAGAATCACATTAGCTCACTCTTTGCTCAGCCCTCACCATATGATACCCTGAATCACCTTGGGACTCTGTAGAGAGCCCCCCCCCAAGAAGAAGGCCCTCTCAACCTTGGACTTCTCAGCTTCCAGAACTGTAAAAAGTAAATTTTGTTTCCTTAAAAATTACCCAGTTGTAGTATTCTGTTATAAGCAGCAGCAAACAGACTAATACACTTTCCTAAGAAAAACATCCAGAATATGGAGAAAAAACTGAATAAAAATGTTTATCACAGAGCTAAAGTCAACTATAATCGTATCATATGCTCTTAGTATAGTTTTATTCAGCCACAGTTATGACCGTTTTAAAAACTCTGGTGCAACATAACAAAGGCTTTTAGTATAATATAAGGTGTAAAAGGAAAAAGAAAATTGTATATACAGAATTATTTTAACTAAGTAATATGTAAGTCAGAATAAAATGACAAATGACTAGAAAGGAAAACACACAGATGATACATACACAACTTTCCTGCCCAATCTCATCCACTCTTATGACTCCAAGAATCACATATATAGTTCTTTGCCCCACATCCTTCTCCTGAGCTCAAGGATATCAAACTGGTCACTATGCATCTTCCCCTGGATGTTCCGTGGGTCCCTCAAATTTCTTCCTCTCATACCCTTTATCTTGGGCAGAAACAAGGCCAGGAATAAGAACCAGAATAAGGACCCAATTACCCAAATCAGAGATCTGGGAGTCGTTCTTGTTTTTCCTGCTCCTTATTTCCCATACCCCCATCCCTTACCAATCCCTAAGTCCACACTGTCTCCTAAAGCCCTTTGAATTCATCTCCTCCCATTCACCCCGCTTCCATCTGTCCATCCATCCATTCATCCATCCTCCCATCCATCCCTCTTCCTTCCTTCCTTCTTCCATTGCCTTAGTTGAAGCTTTCGTTAATTTCACTCAAGATTATTGCAAAAGCTTTTTAATGAGTCTTCCTGTCTTCATTTTCACATCCCTTCAGTTCAGCTGCCATGGTTATATTTGTAATACCAAATCTAAGCATGCTTTTCCACTTTAAAATTCTTCCGTGGCTATTCATAAATAACTGGATAAAGTTCAAACTCTCGGGCACTATGGGAGGGTTTTTTTTTTTTTTTTTTTTTTTTTTTTTTATCTTGTTATCACTTGCTTGTCCTTCCAGTTTTACATCTGGTTACTCCCTTATGGGAATCCAACACTCCAGTTGTACCAAAGTCATTACAGCGGCTAAACAGGTTATACACTGTGTTTCACTTCCCTTGCCTTCTTCCAATTTGGAGTTTCCTTCCTTCCCCCACTTTTTTCTCACTGTATTTGTCTGCCCCCTCATTCAAGACTCAGCTCAAGCCTTTCCTTGGCTGGGAAACCTTCAGCGTTCACATTTTACATGATTGTAATCATGGGGTACACCAAATTTTCCATCTTGTTTCTACCACCAACCGTAAAACATGAGCAATTTTCCAGTTTGCCAAGGTGCTCTTCATAATGTCATTTAATATGCAATATTAAGTTCCGTATCTTCTTTGCTCCCACCATATGCTGAATATAACCTTTATCACTTATCTCTTTGTTTCATAATTTTTTTTATGTGTCCACCTCCCCCACTAGGCCCTGAGTTCCTTGAGGGCAGAGACTTTTGTCATATTCATTTCTATATCCCCAGCACAGAGCCTGCTGCAGAGTAAGAAGTCACCAAATGAAAGCGAATCAGTAACTAAATAATGATGTTTGTGTTAGCTCAATAGAATTATGTGTAATATTTTTTACCTTTTCTCAATTGCCCAAATTTTCTGTGGCTACTTATTCTTTAGATTCACCATCTCAAAAAAAGAAGATTTAGAATGCAATTTTCAGTATTACCTTTAGCATTTGAAGTTATTTTTGATTTATGAAATGCCTTATGACTCCCAATATGCTTAATACATATATATATATATATACACACACATACACACACACACAATGAAGAAAGACTACAGGAGCATTTGTTGTCTCTCTCCCTATTTGTAACACACATCACATGCCTAATTAACAGTTAACTCTCAGTCCTTGTCTAACTAGTCCTCCTAGCAGTGTTTGATTCAGATGATTACCCCCTCCTCCTTGAACTTCTGTATTTATTTGACCTCTGGGACACTATCCTGGTTTTCTTCCTACCTTGATGACCACTTTTGATCAATCCAGTTGCTGGGCCTGCCTCCTCCTCTTCTGAGTCACTAAATATTAGAGCCCACCAAGACTTAGTCCTTGATTTTCTTCTTTTCTTTTCCTGCAATCAGTGACCTCATTCCCTTTGACCTTGATTCTCAATCTTGACTGCACATTAGAATCATCTGAGAAGCTTTTAAAAGCAATACCAAATCCAGGCCCCTTTTGTATTAGGATCTTTGGGGGGCAGAATCAGGATATCAAAGGTTTTAAAGCATCCTAGGTGAGTCTCATGTGGGACCAGGGTTGAGGATCACACTGGGTGGGTTTAAATATGGTCTCTATGCAGATGTACATCTCTATTCCTGAACTCTTTCTGGGCTTCAACCTCAAATATCCACCTGCTTCTCAAACAGCTTCTCTTGGGCCATCTAATAACTAATATATCCAAAACTGAACTCTTGATTTTTGCCCCCAGTCCTGCTCTTTCCACAGTTTTCCCATCTCTGTAAATGGCCCCATCATGTAGTAGTTGCTCAAACCAAAACCCTAGGAATTGTCTCTTTGTTTTTTTGGCATCTGGCTAGTACAGAAATTTTCATTGATTCCACACATTCCTCACTTCCCACAGCCACATAATTAAGTCCTGATATGCTCTATGTTAAAAGTATATTCCAAATTTTAACATTCCTTCTCTCCTCTATTGGCTACCCCCTTGTCTAGACCACCATCACCTCTTATTGAGCTAAAGCAATAACCTCATGGTTGATCTCCCTACACCCTGCCCTCCATTTCCCATACATTAGCCAGAGAGATCTTCAACAAATATATATTTGATTGCATCATTCCCTTACTTAAAACCCTTCTGTAGCTTTCTTCATACTCGAAAGAAAAATCAAACTCAGGGTCCACAATGACCCGGCCTCTGTCTAGATCTTCAGCCTCCCCTCTGTCCTCTCTCTGTCTTGCTCATTCTGCTTCACTACATTGGCCTTCTTAAAGTTATTCCTCAAACAGAGCAAGCATACTGCCACCTCAGGGCCTTTGCACTTACTTTTCCAGGGTGCTTGCAAAGCTCTCCCACCAGACCTAAACATGACTTGTTTTCTCCCTTCATTCAGGTCTGTACACAAATGACCATCCTCAGAGAAGCCTCCCTTAACCACTCTCTGTATAGTACAATTCTCTCCCACCTTCCTCTACTTTTCTTTTTTTTTTTTTTTTTTTTTTTTTTTTT
>NW_007736156.1:22283-24628 GCF_000696425.1 Galeopterus variegatus | reverse complement strand
AGCCAGTGAGCCGCCGGTCTGTATGTGGGATCCAAACCCTCGGCGGGAGCGCCGCTGCGCTCCCAAGTGGCGCACTGTAGCAGTGCGCCACCGGGCCGGCCCCTTCCTCTACTTTTCTATAGAACTCTCTTCACTACCTGAAATTATACTATGCATGCGTATTCTTTTTTTGTTGTTATGTTCTATATTTTTCACACTAGAAAGTAAGCTACATGAGGCCAGACTTTTATTTGTTCACATCTGGTTTCCCAGCACCTAAAGCAATACCTATTTTCACCTATTAACATGTCTGAAATCAAGATGCTTCTTACAATTAATGGCATGTTTATTAAATTGGCAGTGTTTATTTCTTTGTGTAATATAAAATAAAGTCACATGTTATAATCAATGTATTTTAGATTCAGTGAAATATGGTAGTAGGCACTCAGTAAATAACATAAAGGGCTGGGGCACTGAATAAACATATAAGTAAATCGAATAGATGTTAACACACATGGGCCAAAAATATTACATCCTGGTTATTGTATGTGACAAGGAAATGCACCATAGAAAAAGAAGATTTTCACTGCTGCAGAAAGCACTCAAACATTGCTGTGGGAGCCCTTGACATACAGAACCCTAGTTGTGGGGGGGTGGGGGGGGGCTGGGGGTAGTCACTGGAAAAAGAAACCAAATTAGAAACAGAGTTGGTCATCAAAGATACACTTTACCATTTTGTCCAGAACCTGCCTCTTCTCAACTAACAAAGTGATGCAAGTACAGCAATTTGTGGGGTCCAGGTCATTGCTGAATAAGGCCCGAAAAGGGTATGGGACCATCTCGTACCAAGAGTATAGTGCATTTTTTCAAACAGAAATTTTTATATTAATAGCACAGATGTTTTATTTGCTAGCATTTTTTAATGCTTACCATATGCCAGGTACCACATAGAGTATTCACATGCATTATCTAACTTCATCCCAATAATATACTCTATGAGATAGGTACTATTGTTAGCCTCACTTTATAAGGGAGAAAACTGAGGCTTAGAGATTACGGAGCTTGTTCAAGGTCACAGAGGTATTAAGGGAAAAAAACAGAACTGAACCTAGACCATGCTCTCAACTGCTCTGCATATGCCTTTTATTTATTTCAGTTTCCACACATAAGTTTCTGGATTTCTGGATGGAATGTCATGGAGCTTTCAAATACAACAGGAGCTGAAGGGAAGTGTGCTCTTTGGCTTCTCACCCTTTTTTCCTGACCATCTTTCCTCCTCATGACTCAGAATAAGACCAACAGGCTTGGGTGAAGACATATCCACTAACAGCAGTAACCTGGATTAGAGAGCAGCAAAAATAACAGTGGGGAGATCACTCCAAGCCTGATGATCAAAGTAGGCAAGACATATCAAGCAAAGCATTAGTTGAAAGGGATTGAGAATCAGTCAGCTTTATAAGAAAAACTGCAGAGGAGCTTGAGATCTTACTTGTCTAAATAGAGTCAAACAAAGCAGCTGTAATGTATACTGCTTTTGTTCTTTTTGTTAAACATTTATAGGCTTATGAAACTAAAGAAATATAAGTATGAGTTTAGGCTTTGTACCACTTTCCTGGCTTGGGGCATCAATTTAACTTAACATTATCAAAACAGTCTTAATTTTCAAGTATTACGGCCTTTTACACTGATGATTATTAAATTTCATATATGCTTTTTATTGCATTGGATAATTCAGTGCATTTTCAGTGCTGTAATTTTGAATGACTCCTGGGTCCTGAGGTAGCTTGCTCATGCTCTAGTTACCACTTTTTAAAGCCTCATCTAATGATGGGTTTAAAGACTATTCTAATATTTATTGTTACACCAGAATGGGTCTTACGTTCCATGCAAGAAGATATGGAATGCAATTACCAACTGTATAGGGAAATTGGCAATGCTACTGTGATGAGAAGCACAGTTGGAGTGGTATGACCGATTTATCTGTTTCCTTGATAACCTTCATAGTTGTAATGAGTCATCCCTGTCTTTTATTCTAAATTACAGTGCACCTTTTTATTCCCAAACCAAATGAATATACATGATGCCATTTCTTTTCTTTCTCATTTTTATTTCAAAGACCTAATTTTTCATAATCTAGCAGTTAAGAGAATCAGACAGACGTGAGTTAGAATCTTGACTAAGAGGGAAAAAAGGTTAGAGAAGGTGTGGATTCTCCCACTGCCCCCTATTTGTCCTCAAGACGTCTTTCAGAGGCTTTGAAACATGGGTAGGCTCTTTATTGCTGTGAGTCTGACGTTTACACAGCTAGCTCCTTCCATTTCTTTTTTTTTTTTTTTTTTTTTTTTTTTTTTTTTTTTTTTTTTTTT
>NW_007736156.1:7365-22116 GCF_000696425.1 Galeopterus variegatus | reverse complement strand
CCCTTTTTTTTTTTTTTTTTTTTTTTTTTTTTTTTTGTCTTTTGTCTTTTTCCGTGTCCGGCAACGGATCGCAACCCTCAGTGTTGCCCCCGTACCGGACCAGGGACCGGCAACGGGATTGCAAACCTCGGCGTTGCTCCCGTGCCTCGCTCAGCCAGTGAGCGGGAGCCGGTCCGTATGTGGGATCCGAACCCTCGGGCGGGAGCGCCACCGCGCTTCCCAAGCGGCGCACTACCCAGTGCGCCACCGGGCCGGCCCTTCCATTTCTTTTATGACAGAAGGAGAAGAGGAAAAGGAAGTAGTTTAGGGTTTGACAGTCAAGCAGATAGCATTTGCTCTATACATCAGTTTCATTATTCACAAATAAGAAATATTTAAAGGAGCCACTAAGGAGCAAGAGAAGACATTTGCCTTCTAGTGTATCAGGTAGCGTTTGTCATAGAAATTAAGTTGCTGAGCTGATGGGAAAGAAAGCCATAGCCTATCATCGGTTCTTTTATCCATATTGGTATTTTTTTCCTGAAGTATGAATAGTTGAAATCACAGATTAGCAACACGGGAGTGAGCAAACTAAGGAAACCAATTGTTTTCTCCTATGATTCCTGGAAACAGAGGAGGAACTGTTTGAAATAAGATTGCAAAATGTTGGGCCGGCCCGGTGGCGCACTGGATGGTGCGCCGCTTGGGAAGCGCGGCGGCGCTCCCGTCCGAGGGTTCGGATCCCATATACAGACCGGTTCCCGCTCACTGGCTGAGCGGGGCGCGGGAGCAACACCGAGGCTTGCGATCCCGTTGCCGGTCCCCGGTCCGGTACGGGGGCAACACTGAGGGTTGCGATCTTGCTGGACACGGAAAAAAGACAAAAGACAAAAAAAAAAAAAAAAAAAAAAAAAAAGATTGCAAAATGTTTTAACTACTTCAAGTTTTAGGCTTTTTACACAAACGACTATTACATTTTATATATTTTCATTGCATTGGATAATTCAGTACATTTTCAGTGCTTTACTTTTGAATGACTCTTTCCAGGATTCTGAGGTAGCTTGCACCTGCTCTATCTGAAGGTATGTACTGAAGCTACCAAACTTTAGTACCACAGAAAGTTTTTCTGTGTTGGCTTAAAGATGATTGTTATTTAGACAAAGATCTGAAACTAAATTTTCAGTCATGTAAATTCTGCAAATGAGTCACTTGACATGTTAGAAGGACTATATGTGCAGAGTAACGATGGTAGCAGGAAGTATTTTTTTCCTTTAACATAAATTTCGAAGTTGAAGAAGATGATTCTCATGAGCTATAAAACTCTAGGCTTTATGGAAATGTTAAAAAGTTCAGGATTTGGGGCTTCCAAATATGAATAATTCTAATAATGATGGTTGAGGAGTTAAATTTAGAGCAGATTCATTCTGTAAGAAACCTTGAGCACAAGAAAGATTCTGTTTGGATTAAGAACAAAAACAACAAAGATTTGCCATTTGTTCTAATCTTTCAACAGAATCTGGAAGGATTAATGTCTCATTGAAGGAAATAGCTGAAACAAAATATGTTGTTTCTTTTATGACCTTGAAACAAAACTTCAAAGTTGGTGGTTGTAAAAGTCCTAACATCACCAAGATCCCAAAATTGTCAGACTCAAAAGTGAAGGCAGTGTTAATTTGTTTTTTGACTTCAATTCGTATGAATCATTCCATGTGCTTAAGCACTGAGGTATAAATC
Source organism: Galeopterus variegatus (assembly GCF_000696425.1). Taxonomy (NCBI): domain Eukaryota; kingdom Metazoa; phylum Chordata; class Mammalia; order Dermoptera; family Cynocephalidae; genus Galeopterus; species Galeopterus variegatus. The sequence continues at coordinate 20,403 of NW_007736156.1, read as the reverse complement.
TAAAGATTCTTAAGCATTTGTGAGCATCTGAGAAATCCAAAGTAAACCGAGCCAGCACTTAAACCCAAGTGTGCTAATGTCTTTTCACTTCTCCAGAGCAGTCCTTTCACAACATAAGCGTCATCAAGGTTCTAGGTCCTCATCTCTCTCCATCTCCTAATTTGTCAGCCACCTTGGCTTTACTTCCTTCCTTAACCAGCAAGACCCCATAACCCATTCCTTCAACCACACTCTTGCCAAGACAATTAACTTCCTTACTCCTTTGAAAGGTCATTCTCTGAACCCACTCTGGATCAATCCAACCACAGGCTTATTACTCTCTTACCTGAACTTCTTGAGAAAAATCCCCACCACACTATCAAAAATGAATGCTAGTAATGAATACCTCTGGAAATAGGGCTATAGGGAAATCATGCTGTCTGCACTAATAAATGTAGAAGGAATGATGAAATTAGAAAATCACTTTTTGGCAATTAGCATAATAAAAATCCAGAGGAAGCATTAATGGATGCTAATACAAATGGATAAAAGTGGAAGTGGGAACAGAATTTTACATGGTCTCAATGTACTTTTCCCAAAATGCTTATTAATTACAAAGGAATGGAAGAGTAAATTTTTAGTCAAGAAATTTGGCAGATGTTATTTTAATCAACTGATCAAATTAATACCACTAGGAACGGGACAAATTGACATCATGGGCTACTCATTGGGATGCAATAAAAAGAACTCAGCTTCACCTCTATAATGTTCTAGTATGATCCAGGGCTAATCAAAAGGAAAGTTCAGACAAGACTAAATTGAGAGACATTCTATAAAATTATTATCTTTAGTCTTCAAGAATGTCAAGGTCATGGAAGTCAAGGAAAGACTGAAGAACTATTTCAGCGTGAAGGAGACTAGAGAGATGTGACAACTGGGCACAACACATAAACCTGGAATGGATCCTTTTGCTATAAAGAGTATTACTGGGACAATTGACAAAACTTGAAATATGGTCTCTGGACCAAGCCCATATGGAAGTTCTTTGTACAAGTCTTGCAACTTTTCTGTAAGTATGAACTTATTTCAAATAAGTTGTTTTGAAATAAAAAGTCAAAAAACCTGCTTTTCTATTTTAAAAATTATGACACATTGGATACTTAAAATAGAGTAAGTGTAATGTGTATGTAAGTTAATGACATTTAAAAATGAAAGTGAGTATCTATGAAACTTACCACTCAAATTGAGAAGTAGAATACTTGTCAATAATGTTAAAGCTCCCAGTATGTCCCTCTCCACTCCACCTCTCAAAGGAACCATTATCCCAAATACATTTCAACATTCCCTTGCTTTTCTTGAAAGATTTACCTAATATGTAGAAAGTCCTAAATAATATTTCCTGATAACTAAAGTTTAGCTTTTTCCCCCTCAGTGTTTATTGGTCACTTTCATTTCTTCTTCTCTAAATAATCTAGTTTATCCTTTGCCCATTTTTCTATCTGGTTGGGGTTTTTTTCCTAATTGAGTTGTAGATACTCTTTATATGCTATGGATATTATTTTTGTCTGTTATATATGTTGTAAATATCTTCTCCTAGTCTGATGATTGTCTGTTTACTTTATAACTTTTTTGTGATGCCTTTCATTACACAGATGCCTTAAATAATTTAAATATTGGGCCAAGTCTGTCAATAGTTTTGTTTACAATAGTTTCATTTTTGACCACTGGATTTCTTATCTAGTCCAGGAATGTCTTCCTTATTTAAAGATATCCTCCTACATTTTTTTTCCCCTCATAATTTGGTAGTCTTGTAGTTTTTATGTTTAGATCTTTAATCCATCAATAGTCTATTCCTTGTTTGTGATGTGAGGTAGGGATCTAAACTAACATTTTTCACCTGTAGTAGGAAGAGTAATGACCCCGCAGAGATGTTCATGCCCTAAACCTCAGACATGTGGATATATTATCCATGGCATAAGGAATTTTCTAGAAGTGGTTAAGGTTATAGAATTTGAGATGAAGAGATTATTCTGAATTATCTGGATGGGTCCAACCTAATCACACAAGTCCTTAAACGTGGAGACACTGTCCTGGCTGTGGTCAGAGGGAGACATGACTACAGAAAAATGGTTAGAGAAATAGAATGTTGCAGGCTTTGGAGATGGAAGAGGGGGCAAGAGCCCAGGGATTATGGTGGCTTCTAGTAGCTGGAAAAGGCAGGAAAATAGATTATGATTTACAGAATCCAAAAAAGAATGAAGCCCTGCTAAGACCTTGATTTTAGCCCAGTGAGATCCGTGTCAGATTTCTGGCCTACAGAACTATATTATAATAAACTTATATTGTTTAAGCCACCAGGTTTTTGGTAATTCATTAATCAGAAAACTAATATCCCTTCTAACCAAAGCCTTTTATTAAATACTCCATCCGTTTTCTACTAAATTAGAATGCCATCTTTACTCTATAATCCGCCCCCCCCCCACATGCTGGTTTCTGAACTCTCTATTCTGATTCATTCATCAAAATGGATCTCTTTTCCTGATCCATAATCACATTTTAATTATTTTTACTTTATAATGTTTTTTTATAATGTCTTGAATCCTTCCTCTCCATTTAATCCTCATTCTACCTCTTTATTTAGGACTTCATCATTTCTCCCATCTTTCCTAGCATTTTAACTGCTGTCTCTGGTTTTACCCTCCTCCAGTTCATTTTCTACTCTTTTGATAGAAAGATTTAAAATGCAAATATCATCAGATTTAAACACTTCATGGCCATCCTTCATCTTTAATACACAGTCCAAATTCCATGGTATAGCACATAAAAGTGGTATGACAAATGATGCTGCCCATCTCACCAGTGTCATCTCCTGACCCTGCCTAACAGATCCCATCTGCTCCAGACATCAAAGAACTTGAGGCTCACAGAGTGCACCACACTTCCAATCCTTTGTATCTTTGGATATGTTGCTGTTTCTACCTAGAATATTTTCCATTCTATCTCCAAGCTTATTAGCACTGTACATTCAAAACTCATATAAAGCATCAACTTCCCTAGCAAACTTTCCACAATCCTTGCTCTTAGATTCAGCTAGTGCCCTTCCTTTGTACTCCCATAGCAGCACAAATATACCTCCTTAGCATGCACTTACACATTTTTATTATGGTTATTGGTTTACTTGTCTATCTCCCTTACTAGTTAGTGAACTCCTTAAACTCCTTAAAGGAAGGAATTATTTTTCATTTCTTTTTTTTTTTTTCCTTTTTGTCTTTTTTCATGTCCGGCAACGGATTGCAACCCTCAGTGTTGCGCCCGTACCGGACCAGGACCGGCAACGGGATCGCAACCCTCGGTGTTGCTCCCACACCTCGCTCAGCCAGTGAGCGGGAACCGGTCTGTATGTGGGATCCGAACCCTCGGCAGGAGCACCACCACGCTCCCAAGCGGCGCACTGTAGCAGTGCACCACCGGGCCGGCCCTATTTTTCATTTCTGATCCACAGTACCTAACAGAGTGCTAACAATCTTGTGATAATAAGAATATGAAAAATAATGAACTAAGTGGTACCTCTTATTAAAACCTGCACGGAGGGCTTTTCATCATTCTATAACTAATAAGTGTCAGCTCATAATTTTGTGCTCTGTAAAACTGTTTTTAACTAAAAATGATGGTGCCCAGCCTGTTCACTTATCTTATTCACAAGGTTTGGCTACAAGTGACTTTGGGATGTTTCCAAAGGAAGAAAGTTTCCTCTGTTGAACAAATGCAAAAGAATATGACTCAGGCTCTAAAAGTAAACCTAGAAGTTTTAAAATATTTTGAGTAGGAATGGCATTGTTGGATTATTTTGATAGGAATAACCCTTATTTAAATGCCTGTGGGAACTACAAGCTTCAGTGAGGTACCTCTCCCTCTGTGTTTCCATAGCACTGAACACAAACAGCTAGCCTAGCACATCTTATGTCATGTAGAATTTATGTATTTAAGCATCTCTTTCCCATTACTAGTGGTTCTCAATTGGGGGGATAATACAGCCTCCTGTCTTCTATGGACGCCTCTGAAAATTTTTGATTGTCATAATGGTGAGGGGGAGGTGCCCCTGTCATTTAATGTCTAGGAGCCAGAGATGGTAAATACCCTAAAATGTGTAAGATAGTCCTGTACAACAAAGAATTATCCTACCCAAAATGACTGTAGTGATCCCATTAAGAAGATGACTTTATTTATCTTTGATTTCCCATTGGCTAAGAGAAGCCCAGCACTAAAAGTGACTCTGAACTGAAACAACAAAGAAATGTGGGCAGGAACACCTTGTCATGGTTTGTAGGTTGTATGGGCTCAAATACTCAGTCAATTACTCTGTAATCACCTTTCATAGTAACTTCCATATTACTCTCTTATATAATTGATAAAAGATGAATGATAAGAGAATGAAGTTGTTAAATGCAGCGTTTTTTGTTTTGTTTTGGTTTGTTTTTTTGATTGGTCCAGGTAAGGTTAATTCTAGTAGAAACAGCAAACAGAGTTCATCCTCAGAACTTTCTTCCATCAATCCATCTATCTCTAGGAGTCTCCTTCTTATTTGGCTTCTGTCCCCAGGAACTTTCTCAATTTGGCACCACCCTAGGAAATATGGAATATGTACACCTGATGTGCCATTCCTTCAGGGTCCAATGACTTAATTGTTTGATCTGTCAATACAGGTGGCTCCCAGATAATATTCCTGGATTGTCTCTAAATTCCTTTCCAGTTTTAATGTTCTATGATTTAATACCACTAAAAGTCTACAATATTTTTGCAAATCCTTCCTGAACTTACTCGTGACTTTAAGTTTTTAATGAGTATTCATAGCCTTTAAGAGAACAGTGTCAGGGCCATGAGTTGAAGTGCAAGAGAGAATTTTAAGGAGTAAGGGAGCACAAGACCATTTCAGTCAAGTGAGAGATATTTTTTGAGCTGCTGGCTTTTGAATTCCTCTAATCATGATTTTTAGGAAACCAGTTCTCCGCCATTCTGTACATCCATTTGTAGTCTTAAAACCATGTTTTTTATTGTCTGTCTGTTTCATGAGAGCAAGAACCTTGTCACCCTTATTTGTATAGCATCTCCAGCAACTGGAACTCTGTCTGTTATATAGATGCACTCATGAATTAGTTGCTGAATAAATGAATGAATAAGTAACTTACTATAAGTAGAGGTTTAATCATTTACCAATTAAAGATTGGAGTGGTAATTCTACATCAAAAAGAAAATTCATGTTGAGGGAAGGGAAATTACATGACATACTGTGAACTCTGGACTGAATTGCAAAGTCATGGAAGAGGCAAGGAGCAGGAATCCATATGCATAACATGAAATATAAAAATAGATATCATGAATTATAAGGAGCACTTAAGGATAGTGTAAAATTCAGGTGAAACTCATTCATCCCTTATGTCTGATCTAAGTGAAGGATATCTGGTAGGTGTTCAGCAAAAATATGATCAGTTCTAAAGTATTACCCTGAAAATAGTCCAAAGTCCATTAGCTCAAGCAGTGATCTTATACACACTTAAAATCTTGTTTTACAGGATCCAAGCAAAAGTCCTCATAGGAGTGACATCTGATACTTTATCCATGGTATACAAAGATGTTACAACAATCTCATAATTTGTGCTTAATAGGAACCAATAATTACTTCCATTTTACAGAAGGACAAACTAAAGAGATGAAATATAAGTCAACCACGAAAATCATCTTAAATCAATATAATATCCTAAGTGAAATTTCCATGCAACCAGACTGTAGAGAGAAAACTTAAACAAAATTGAAAAATCAACTCAAACACTGATAGTATAATTATAAGAGTTCAAATATTTCCTGATTTTAAAATGTCAATGAGAAGTATGAAAAAGACTTATGAAAACAATATGCATTATTCATTGTATAGGCCAACCAAATTTTAAAATGTTTGATGTCTCGGGGCCGGCCCGGTGGCGCACTGCTATGGTGTGCCGCTTGGGAAGTGCGGTGGCACTCCCGCTGAGGGTTTGGATCCCACATGCAGACCGGCCGCTCACTGGCTGAGCGAGGGGTGGGAGCAACACCGAGGGTTGCGATCCCATGGCCGGTCCTGGTCCGGTACGGGCGTGACACTGAGGGTTGCGATCCGTTGCCGGGCACGAAAAAAGACAAAAAGGAAAAAAAAAATGTTTGATGTCTCACAGAGGATAGCAAAGAAATTCTGTCCCCTGGATCCTTAATTCAAAGTCAACCATGGGAAGTGTTTCAATTTGTGATTGCATTCATTAGCAAATATCAGGATACATGACACATTTTTTTCACATACCAAAAAGTCCGAAGTAAGGCAGTGAAATCAGGCCAGGAGGCTTCTATCTTTCTGTGTCTCCATCTTAGCATATTGTTTTTGCCCTCATATTGTCATTTTGTGGTCACCAGATGGCTGTTCCACCTCCAGTATTGCACATGAATTGCAAGCAGGAAGAAAATGACAAAGGGCAAAAGGCATGTGCCAGCTAAAACTTGGAAAGAGATTTATCAGACACGTCCATTCAATGACTTTTCTCTAAGGTCTCATTGACCAGAACCCAAGCTGCAAGGAAAGCCAAGAAATGCACTGTTTTGTGGGCACATTGCCAACCTCTGGGTTTCTGTAGGATATATGTACAGCAGACTGTTCCAGGTTAATGCAATGTATTAGTCAGGGTTCTCCAGAGAGACAGAACCAATAGAATGTGCATATAGATATATGAGAGGGGATTTATTAGTGGAATTGGCTCACATAATTATGAAGGCTGAGAAGTCTCACAACAGGCCGACTGCAAACTGTAAGCCAGTGGCGTGGCTCAGTCCAAGTCTGGAAGCCTCATACCAGGGCATCCAATGGTATGATTCTCAGTCCAAGGCCAAAGGCCTGAGAGCTGAAGGTGCTGCTGGTGTAAGTATTGGAACCCAAAGACTGAAGAGTCTTGAGTTCTGATGTCCATGGACAGAGCCCTTTGCCTTTTCCTCTGTTTTTGTTCTCTCAGATTCCCTAGCAGATTGGATGGTGCCTGCCCATACCGAAGGTGGATCTTTCCCACCCAGTCCACTCAGGCTCACAAGCTAACCTGTTCTGGAAACAGTCTCACAGACACATCCCAAAATAATGCTTTACTAGGTTTCTAGGTATTCCTTAATCTAGTAAAGTTGACACCTAAAATTAACAATTACGTGCAGTATGAATAAAAATTAGAAATGAAAGCCATTGTAATTATTAAGAAATCCATTTAGTTATTTTATAATCCATACTAGAAAAGAAGAGGGAGGAATGATACACAAAGCTCCTGGCAACCACTACATGAGTCATTGCTCTGCTCCTTTTCTAACATGGCCCTTTCCTCAATCATTCAAAATGCAGAATGTCTGTGGCTGGCAAGTCGGAGTTAGCAGCAAAATTTCCCTGAGATGCATTTCCATGTATTTGCTGTCAGTAGAGATTAAACTAGCGAAATTCTTCCAGTCCTCAACGTTAAGACACGAAACACTCTTCACAACTAAAAACACCCTTTTCCCAACCAGAATGTCAAACGCTAAGAAGAAAATAGTACTTGTATAAAACATAATCCACCATGAGTAAGATCTATATTTAAATATATATCATTTTCCAGTGGGTAATGAAATATAGCCTTGTCTTTTGTTTCTGAAACCACATATATTGTTCCTGAATAATCAACACTATTCTTTTTGTAAAATATTGTCTTCTTATGTCTCTTTTTGGTTGAGCATATGGATAAACACCTAAAAATAATTGGCATTGTAAGATTTTTCTATTGAGATCCTAATAAGCTAAAAGGCATTGTAGCTGCTTTAAGAGGGATGTGGTGGTACTATTTAATTTTATTTAAGTGTAATGTGGATAATGGTCTCCTACTAATTAGAAACCATCAAACCCACAGGGATTTTTTTTTTTAATGCTTGCAAAAAATTGACATAGTTACTTGGCTTGCCATATATCTATGTATTCTTTCTGTATCTATACCCCCACCCTCACCCCACCCCCCTTCAGCAGCATGGACAGAGTTTGTAGAGAAGTCAAAAGAGGAGAATGGATTTCTTCACTGTAGGGTGAGCTAGGGCATCCCTTTAACTGGCTCTAAAAGACTAAACAGCTTGCAGTTGAGATACAGTAAAAGGTATGGCATCTGAAGGAGGCAGTCTGGAGGCCATTATCAGCCTGGTTACATGAGACTTCACAATGAGTTAGAAAAGAAAGGTTAAGACTTCAGTTAGGGGGCCTCTGCCTGATCAAACTTAAGCATTAGTGAGAAAAGCACGAAATTATGCCTGTATGAATATGGTTCTAAAAGCTTACTTGATGAGATTATTTTATGTTTTGCTTTATTATAACTTATTTTCAGGGCCAGCCCGTGGCTCACTTGGGAGAGTGTGATGCTGACAACACCAAGTCAAGGGTTAAGATCCCCTTACTGGTCATCTTTTAAAAAAAACAAAAAACAAACAAACAAAAAACCTTATTTTCACAGTCTCTTTCAAAGTACTGGACCTATGGCTAGAAGCTGCACCTCAAATAAATCATAACTTGGGCCTTTAGTTAGACTAGAAAAACTAAGTGTTCCTTTCCTCCTGGAAGCAGGAGATCCCAAGTCCAGAAAAAGTATAAAGAAAAGACACTCAGAGTAGTAAACTTTGAAATCTGAACTTTTTAAAAGTGATAACATTGTTGTAATAGTATTATAAGGTGTTTCATTTCATGGTTTAATGGTGGTGAAAGAACTAAGGAAAATGTATAATAAATTTCTAGGTTTTTAACAAAGCATTCATACTTTAAATTTTTGTATACTTAACTAGTAGTCTCTGAATATGAGAGGATTTCTTGTTTCAAAATAATAGAGAGAAAAAAAGCATTTATGAAAAGGAAAACTGGTTAAATAACATTTTCCTTTAAATAGAGCTTTTTTTTTTTTGGTCTTTTGTCTTTTTCCATGTCCGGCAACGGATTGCAACCCTCAGTGTTGCCCCCGTACCGGACCGGGGACCGGCAATGGGATCGCAACCCTCGGTGTTGCTCCCGCGCCTCGCTCAGCCAGTGAGCGGGAACCGGTCTGTATGTGGGATCCGAACCCTCGGGCGGGAGCGCCGCCGCGCTTCCCAAGCAGCGCACTATCCAGTGCACCACCGGGCCGGCCCTAAATAGAGCTTTTTTAAAAAAAAAAAAAGCCGAGAAAACTTCAGATAACAACACAGAACTACAGGCACAAACATAAAACATTCAATAGTATTTAATGTGGTGTTTTAAAAGTGCTATCAATGGACCGCCTGTATCAGAATCGCTTGGAGGACTTACGCAGATACTTGGATTCCACTAGAAACTTTTTAAATTAAAAAGTGGGACAGATGAAAGCTCCAGAATCCACATTTTTAATTAGGACTTTCATATGACTCTTAAGAACACGAAGGTCTGAGAACCACTGCACCAGATAAAGTGTCTGTGGATAGACACAATGTGTCTCCATTTCTGTATCCTCAGTACCTCGCCTGATGTCTGGCTCAGAGCAGATGTTCAATAAATGTTTACATTAGCAACTCATACAGGGGAGATGGTCTTTCTGCTCTTAATCATAGCTTAAATCCAAGCATTTACCTAAGGAAAGTATTCATCTATGTTCTATAGTTACTAGGGGAAAAGAAGTACAGAGAAAAAAGGAGAAAGGCAAAGGACGTGGGCTGGCCAGCTGGAAAGACAGTATAAATGTATTTGACGTGCATATTTAATGTGTGATATAAATATGAAAGCTCAATTAATGTGCTATAAATGTGTCAGCTCAATTAATTAGAGCATAAAGCTTTTCTGCTCAGAGGCACCATTTAAGAAATAGCAACGAATCAACACAGCCCCAATGTCTCAATTGGAAAAATAATGTAAAATATTTGTATCTTATGGATGAGTAGAATAATTTTCAATACAAAAATTAGCACATTTAAAACTGCAATGGAAAAAGTCCTAGAATGAATGTGCCAAAGTAGAGGATTGGAATGGGTTTGAATAGATGTATAAAAGGACCTCTATAACTATTCAATTAGCAGGTTGTGAGAGCAGCTGGGCTGGATAGAGCTGGTGGTTGGGTTGGCAGCGAGTGATGAGAATAGGAAGTTAGACCAGCATCCAAAGATGCCTTAGAAAATAGGTCTGATTGACTGAAGGATGGAAATGAGAAATGACTTTAAACCCTGCATAATGAGAAAAATCTAACTCTAATAAATTTATCCTCCAATCTAGAAAAAGCAAATGTTTGCTTATTTTAGTTCTTTACCAATAATTTAAGGCCTTGCCTATCTATTTACCTATTGATCAATTTCAAAGTAAATTTGTAACACATTTCTCCACATAAGTCCTTTATTTAACAGATTAATATGAACAAAGCATGGCTCTGACATTACCAGAATCAAGTTTTTTAGTAACATGTAATATGAATTATTAAAAAATAAAAATCATGCCCATCCAGTAAGTTTCTAATGAAAAGCCCATGTACCCCAAATTCATTTTTCAAAATAATGAAAGGATTGTTTTCCAAAAGGATATCTGTAACTAAGTTGTTGGCTATTTTGAAGTAATTTTTCTTAGAAGTAGTGTTATGTTAGGTCATGCCAGGGTCACTCTCAACTCAAAAATCCCTAAATGCTGAGTTTTTCTGAGTCTTGAGTCCTAAAGCCCAGGATTACTCTGAAGTTCCAGGGATCCTTCAGCCAGTGCATCTCTCTGTATGTGTGTGGTGGGGGTGGGGAGCTGTCAAAGTGGTAGATCCAGTGGTCCCCTTTGCTAGGGAAGAAGTTTCCGATCTCAGAGAAAGGTCATCTTGCAAATTCAAAATAGAGTTGGAAGTTTCTGAGCCTATAAGGATGAAATTATGGAATATGAGGTTTGATGTTTTCACGTCTTCATTGTGCAGAATACCAATGAACAAAAAAACTGAGATTTTGTTGATTTTTAAAAATGTTTTGCTTTGAATTTTTTTCTTTTCTTTTAAAAATATTTTTATTGTTTTCTTTTCTTGTTGTTGATATTTTAAACAGAGCAAATCTAAGGGAAAAAAAGAAGCTATCCCACAATGGTTAATTAGTAACCGCTGAGTAGATCGTACACCTTTGACACAGCTTACAATAATGATCAATAACTCATGGATACTCTTTTCCTGAAAACATGGGGACTGCTAGTATAAACATGGGAGACTGGTAGGAGAGGCTACTGTAGCAAGAAGTTTTTTTTTTCCCTTTATTAAATCAGAACCAATTCTATTTGAAAATAAAGCCCTATTTAAATACACAAATATATTTTTTGCTGCTTATAACAGAATACCTGAAACTCGGTAATTTACAAAGAAATGAAATTTATTTCTTACAGTTTGGGAGTCTGGGAAGTTCACAGTCCAGTGAGCACATCTGGTGGGGGCCTTCTTCTGGGTGGTGATTCTCTACAGCGACCCAGGGTATCACACGGTAAGGGCATGAGCAAGAGACAGCTAACCTTCTCACTTGTCCTCCTTATAAAGCCATCAGAACCATGCCTATTACTCCATGAATGGATCAACCCATTTAGGAGGGCACAGTCCTCACAATCTGATCACGTCTTAAAGACCCCACCTTTCAAATGCCATAATTGGATTTCCTACCCTCTTACTATTATTACAATGGGGGTCAAGCTTCAATGGATTTGGGGGGGACATTCAATCTACAGCAAGCACATTGCTTCTTTGGAAAACATGTTAGAAATAGAAATTAGGGGGTTTTCACTTTCCTTTCGCATCAAAGACGCTATTTGTCAGCATTCCACAGTTATATTACATTACTTAAAGTGTGCATAGTTCATCCCTCAAGTGTTTCTTTTGCCACTCCCTAGACTGTGTTAAGTTTTAGTTGAGTGATTCCATTGCTCAAAGGAGTTTTAAATATTGGTCTGTGCAACAATTGTTTGTAACCACCTCTATTATATGACTTGTCTGGAAACCATGATTCCTTTCTCTGCATTATTAGTGTGACTTGCATAGGCCACATTTTACAATCTTGGTGCAATGTGTTGGGATCCATAAAGGTAGGCTTGAGTTTAGGAGTTTAAAATCCAGGCAAGCTAAATAAATCTAGGTCAAAATAAAAGTTATTTGAGACATTCATATCAGGTCCTTTTAAGTCCTTATTAGCATCCAAATATGTGAGGATCGATCAGTTTTTAGTTGGTATTATTTTTTATTTATCTAAAGCATTTAAAAATTGCTCCTGACAAGTCAAATTAGGCACTTGACTGTAACCCCATTTTTATATTATCTGTCTTCCTCACCCTAAATTCATCACAGAAGCTTGTACATTTATAGAATATGTTTGTGATTACTTTAAAATTCACTTTACCAGCCTTGTTAATTATGATTGAAATGCCATCTCATTGTTTACAGATTTACACTTAATATTTCACCGTCAATCATTATCATTCTTTGAAATCACTGGCTGGAGAGCCACTATTTGGTAAGAGTCACAATATCAACACTAACCCTGCTTGACCTCCCTTCAGAACATTTGAGAGAACAGCTGGGCCATATACACAACCACTCAGTTAGGAAATCCCCTTAATGACATATTTAACAGGTGGCCATGCAGCTTCAATTGGCAAGAAACTCACTACTGCTTGGGTTTTAGCTTACTGGATCTATAGACTACTCCAAAAACTGGGAATGTTCCTTATAGGTGTGTGGCAAGCTGCTTTTAAGAAACTCTTCCACCTTGGTTCTAATCTTATGCTCTGGCATAACTTTTAAGTAATCTCAGTAATTCTTTCACTTAAAGTCTTCTATTCTTTAAACGGAGCTGTTCCATCACCCTGAAGTCATGTCTTTTCATGTTCCTGTCACCCCAGGTCTTTACTCCAGCTTGATCTGACCACAGGAGAAGGCAGTGAAACCCTCACTTCCCTTGGTTTGGACACCACTATTAGTCTAACCTAAGACCACTTTAGCTATCTATCTATCGTCTATCTCTCTAAGCAACTTGCCTAACGGGGGGGGGGGGGGGGGG
>NW_007736156.1:4212-7020 GCF_000696425.1 Galeopterus variegatus | reverse complement strand
GGGGGGGGGGGGGGGGCTCATGTAGAAACTGGAGTTTGGGACTGTTACTGGGTTTTGTTAACATTCATTGAGTTTCTACTGTGTCTAAGGCACATGGTTGACAGATAAAATACAGGATGCCCAGTTAAATTTGCATTCCAGATAAACAATGAATAATGTTTTAATATAAGTATTTCTCAAATATTATATGAACATACTTACACTAAAGCATTATTTGTTGTTTATCTAAAATTTAAATTTAACTTGTTGTCTTGTATTTTTATTTGTTAAATCTGGCAACCCTCTTAAGACATTATCTCATTGTATCTTCATAAGAAAGTGATAAGATAGGTACAATTATATCCCCATTTTATAGATGAATGATCTGATGCTAGCAGAGTTTCTCAGCTAGTGAGCATGGGAGTGGTGATTCGAACTTAAGTTGTCCAAAACCACAATGCTTAACCCTGGCTGTGTATTACAAATAACTGCTTCACTGAAGAAAAATGCAGGCCTACCACAGACCTCCTAAATTAAAACATTCAGTGGAGGAGTCTAGGCATTTGTGTGTTTGGAAAGAGCTGCAGATAATTCTGACGTGCAGCTAGAGTCAAGAAACTCTCTCCTACTGCTTGTAGATGTTTCCACATAAAGTGTTATTAAGCCAGTGTTGCATTTGGGAAATTAATTTTTGAACATAAAAGGAGAATATTATATTTATCTGTTAAATTGTTATATTCAGCCTATTTTGATTGCATTTTAAGTTATTTTCAAATCCTGATTCTAGCACCTGTAAATTTTATTCTTATATTTTTATTGGAATAAATATTGACTTAATTTCTAAAGTTACATTTGAAGATTTCCATTTCTGTAGAATAATGGTTTTTAGCTTCCTTTAGGGTCACATAGATTTTGAGGAATTTGATGTAAGCTACGGTTTCTCTCTCCAGGGGGTAAAAAGCACATATGAGCACCCAGTAATTTTGCACATAATCTCAGGGGTTCTGCAAACTATCAATACATCTAAAATTTCATGGGTCCCCAGATTAAGAACCCATTATTAGAAAACTTTTAACTCTCCATCGCAAAATTTACTAAAAGTGTTATTAGTATATTGTTAAGTATCGTTAATTCTTCCAATTAACTTCTTTAAACTTTGAAAAATAAAGCTAGTTGGGTTTTTTTCCATTGTAAAGGTAGTTTTAGGAGAAATAAGAATTCCCATGCCCTTCTGGTGAGAGTGTAAATTTAAAAAATTTTTTTTAATTGTGGTAAAAAACATATAACATAAAATTTACCATCTTAACCAATTTTAAATTTTGTTTTTAATTGACACATAATAATTGTACATATTTACGTGGTACGGTGTGATGTTTCAATACATGTACACATTGTGTAATAATCAAGTAACCATTTTTAATGGTATGCTGCATGTAGTATTAAGTAAATTCATATTTTGTATAACAAATCTCCAGAACTCTTTTCATCTTGTAAAACTAAAACTTTATACCCATTAAACAAGTCTCCATTCCCCTCATCCCTAGCCCCTGGCAACCACCATTCTACTTTTTGTCTGTATGAATTTGACTAGGCTCCTCATAGAAATAGAATCATACAATATTTGTCTTTTTGTGACTGGCTTATTTCACTTACCATAATGTCCTTAAGGTTCATCTATGTTGTAGCATGTGTCAGAATCTCCTTCCTTTTTAAGGCTGAATAATATTCCTTTATATGTATAAGCCACATTTTGTTTATCCATTCATCTGCTGATGGACACTTGGATTGCTTCCACCTTTTGGCTGCTGTGAATAATGCTGCTATGAGCATGAGTATGGAAAGTGTAAATTTATACAAAATTTCTGGGGGGCAATTTGGCAGTGCCAGTAAATTTACTATGGGTTGGTGATTAATGAGATGTATAAGGATTATAAAAGAGAGAATGAGGCCGGCCCCGTGGCGCACTGCTACAGTGCGCCACTTGGGAGCACGGAGGGGCTCCCGCTGAGGGTTCGGATCCCACATACGGACCGGTTCCTGCTCACTGGCTGAGCGAGGTGCGGGCGCAGCACCGAGGGTTGCGATCCCATTGCCGGTCCCGGTCCGGTACGGGTGCGACACTGAGGGTTGCGATCCGTTGCCGGACACGAAAAAAAAAGAGAGAATGATAAAATTATGGTTAAATGAAGGGTTAAACATTTAAGTAGATATTTTGTATAGAAAACAAATTAAAAACTTGTGTACTAGATCGGAATTTAGAGGGATTTAGAGTTAGATTGGAATATTTCTCTGTTACATGTGGAGAAATCAACACGAACTTAATATTTTGAAGGGAAATACTTTTCCCAGCTCTGCCGTCAAACTGGCTTAGCAGTGCTATCATGCTGACTACACCAGAACTAAAATGGAACAATCTAATTTGCAACCCTGCTGTGTGCCCAGATTTTGGTATTTAATTCTAGTAGCCATTAAAGGTAGCTAATGCCATGTCCTATGATGGGAAGAAAAATAAAAATAGATTTAAAATATCTTAATATTTTCAGAAAGCAAGGATGTTTTAAAAATGTCAGAGTAATGTTGAAAGGACGAAGGATCTAGCTTAAAGGCAGGCCTGGTCAACTTGTGTCAGTTCACATTCTCCCCCCGCAAAAGATAATTATGGCTAATTGAAAGTAAAACCCATGAGTCAGTCATGATACTCAAAAAAGGAAAAGTCTCTATATATTGTATGACAAGGAAATTGTGATGCTAAATAAGAGTGAAGGCAACAGAATATGCTTAATTTTTTAAAATGTATTTTTTTTTTTTTTTTTTTTTTTTTTTTGACCG
>NW_007736156.1:0-4077 GCF_000696425.1 Galeopterus variegatus | reverse complement strand
TGATGGTAAAAAAAGGGGGAAGGAACAAAATATTGCTAATTTTTTAAAATTTTTTTTTTTTTTTTTTTTTTTTTTTTGTGACCGGCAAGGGGAACGCAACCCTTGGCTTGGTGTCGCCCGCACCGTTGCTCAGCCAGTGAGCGCACCAGCCATCCCTATATAGGATCCAAACCCGCGGCAGGAGCACCGCCGCACTTCCAGCGCTGCACTCTCCCAAGTGCGCCACAGGGTCGACCCTGAAATGTATTTTTAATAAATAGGAGAATGTTGACATATATGGGTGTTCCATGTATCTTCTATTAAATATATGACAGTTAATAAGTTATAGATACATACTTATTGATTCTAAGACAGCTTTTCCCCCTTCGTTTTAACATCTCTGAAATTGAGGTACTTATACAGTGAATGGACTTTTAATTAATATTGGTAGAGATCTGCATGTTTATACTTGGGAACAGCTGTCCATAATCTCTTCACTTAAGTTGAATAATTTGCATTGTAGGTATTTTACAGGTTGAGATTAACCACCATTTGAAATGTCTTTAAAAAAAATTTCCTCTGTAATTTGGCATTGAAATGAGGTACCACATACACAGAACGGCAACAAAACAGCAGTGGAATGTGCATTTGCTATTAGTGAGGCAAATCTTTATCTTCATTCAGAGAAATGTCAACATATTTACCATATTTTCTTTCAATGAAATAAGTACTTTAAGGGATTTGAGAAAGAAAGTCACAAGTAAATGGAGCTGTTATATTTTGTTACTGAGATACCTGCAAAAGGATCTTATTACACAACAAGAAATACATCTGAAGGCAGGAAAAATGGCCAAGTCCCTCATGATAGACAAAAAAATTTTTCAGAGCAATGAGAGGCAAGTTTAACTGATTTCGAAATCATGCAAGACTACTGTTGAGACATTGTGCCATAGTTTAGTTTTTTTCTTTCTCAGAGATACATAAAATAATGAAGCAGCTGACTATCAATAGCATCTTATATTTGATAAAATATGGCATGCATTTTTCTCTATTTGATTAAGAAGGGAAAGGGAAAGTCATGGAACTGTAGAATAGCCAAACTGTAATGAAACAGTAGGAACTTGACCACGGATAGGAAGGATGAAAGAAAGGGTGGAAAGGTGATGGATTAGCCTTATCTCCATGGAAATGAAAGCTTTAAAGAGCCTATTACTCTTCGAGCTTTGTAAGGCTTAAATATGTTTCAATAGTGCTAGAAAATGAGGTCAATATTTAATGGGGACATGATACTGGTTTATGTAATGCAGACCAAGCAAATTAAAAAGAATACAACATTTCAGGAAAATAGACCAGCTTGCAAGAAACTGAAATCTATTGTAAAAGTGAGGACATGAAAAGTCTCCTTGACATGAGGAAAACTTACCTGTAAAGAGGGGCCTACCTCACCAAAGAAGATATACAGATGGCAAGTAAGCATATGAAAAAATGTTCAACATCATATGGCATTAAGGAATTACAAATTAAAACAACAGTGAGATACCAATACACAAAATGAGATTACACTATTAGAATAGCCAAAATCCAAAACACTGATAACACCAAATGCTGGTAAGGATGTGGACCAACAAAACTCTCATTCATTGATGATGGGAATACAAAATGGTACGGCCACTTAGAAAGACAGTTTGGCAGTTTCTTACAAAATTAAATATACTCTTACAATATGATCACCAATCATGCTCCTTGGTATTTACTCAAATAAATTGAAAACTTATGTCCATACAAAGACCTGCACATGGACGTTTATAGCAACTTTAATCGTAATCGCCAAAATGTGGAAGCAACCAAGATGCCCCTCAGTAGGTGAATGGATAAATAAACTGGGACATCCTACAATGGAATATTACTCAAAACCAAAAAGAAGTGAGCTATTAAGCCATGAAGAGACATGAAGGAAACTTAAATGAAAGAAACCACTATTTAAGAAACTTAAATGAAAGAAAAATCTACATACTGTGTGATTCCAGCTCTGTGACATTCTGGAAAAGGAAAAACTACAGAGGTAGTAAAAAGATCAGTCAGGGCATTAGGTGGGAAGGAGGAATAGGCGAGTACAGAGGATTTTTAGGTCAGTGAACAACTATTCTGAATGGTACTAGTCAACATGGCATTATAAATGTGTCCAAATGTACAGGATGTACAATACCAAGAGTGAACCCTAGTGTAAACTTTGGACATTGGGCAGGTTCATTGACCGCAGGTTCATTGACTGTAACAAATGTACCACTGTAGTGGGGGCTGTTGAGTGGGGGAGGTTGTGTGTGTGTTGGGATGGGCGGTGTGAGGTGTGGGAACTCTGTGTACGTTCTGTTCAGTTTTGCTAGGAACCTAAAACTGCTCTAAAAAATAAAGTATATTTAAAAAAAAGGAGAAAGGCTTAGTCTTATGATTGATGATTTACATTTGAATCACCTTCAAAGATACAAGTACAACTCAACTAAATTGACAACCCAGGCTCTCTAACAGTCTGAAGCAGTCTATTCTTTTACTTTTGACTATGATAAAATTACTGTAATTCTGGAAAAGTATAGAAATCAGTATTATTGCAACCTTAGTAAGGTATAAGAACAAGTATAGAGATATTTTTTTCAATGAATTGAACTCATGGTGTTGCTATTTTTAAATAGTAATTATAAGTTTTATTATCACTGCTACTTAAGACATTTGAAATACTCTAAATAATCCTTTATATTAAATTTGTAATTAAATTTTAAATCATTGAAGGGATTTTAGTCTAATTAAGTTTAGAATCAATGTTTAAATGCTTAAGGAAACTGATTTTTGAGTTTTGTTTATAAGCTATATAAACTTTGAACATTAATTGCATTGCAGGAATTGAGAGTGCCCCTCTCCATGCTTAAAAGCCCCTGAGACTTCAAGAATCCCCCAAATAGCACAGATCAAAAGCCCTAAAAATGCG
Source organism: Galeopterus variegatus (assembly GCF_000696425.1). Lineage (NCBI taxonomy): Eukaryota > Metazoa > Chordata > Mammalia > Dermoptera > Cynocephalidae > Galeopterus > Galeopterus variegatus. The sequence goes on along the minus strand of NW_007736156.1, from coordinate 1,118 downwards.
TGTATTCCTGGAATGACACAAATTTGAGAAATTTATTTTAAGAAAACAAAATATGAACGAAGGGGTAGCTACAAGGATATTAATCTTAGTGTTGCTAAGTGTAGCAAAAGTGGAAACAACTTAAATGTTCGAAAAATGAAACATTTCATATTGGTAAATATCTCAAAGTTTACAAGTTATTCTAGTGGGGAAGCTATAAAGAATTGGTCACTGTTCACTGCAGGTGGAGCTGCAAAATGATGCAACCCCTACGCAGGGCAATTTGGCATTACCTATCAGAATTACAAATGCATTTTGACTCAGCAATTCCACTCCTAAAAATTTGTCTTAGCAATGCACCTGTACTTGTAGAAAATGACATATGTATGAGTTTATTCTTTGCCCCTTTATTTGTAATAATAATAAAAATAATGAAGATTAGAAACAACCTTATATAGAGGACACTACTTAAATAAACTATGGCTCAGCCACCAATTGTATATTTTGTGGCAGTAGGAGAGAATGAGGAAGCTCTTACCATACTGATAATGGAGAAGCTCCAGAAATATGTTAAGTTTTTAAAAAAAAGTAAGGGGCAGAGCAGTGTAAATAGTGCATTCCCTTTTGTGTAAGAAAGCAGGAGAAATAGAATGTATATTTGCATTTGCTTTTATTTGCTTAAGAAAATATTGGAAGGATACACAAAAAACTAATAAAAGGAATTACTTATGAGGAACAGAGGTGCGACGGAAGTGAGACTTCTCAGTGTGTACCTTTTTTATACTGTTTTGATTTTGGACCTTATGAATGTTTTTCTTATTCAAAAAATTAAATTAAGGCCGCCTTCGCCGCGCGGTCTGGCTAGCAGTTTGTCAATTTTGTTGTTCCTTTCAAAGAACCAGCTACGGAGAACTGACCAACGGGCTGGAGGTGGCCGCAGCGCCATGTTGGATGCTCTGCTCGTTGAGTGAAGAAAATCCGCCGGCATCGCCTGAGCCCCGCTCCCAAGAAGGGCGCCGCTTCGTCCGGGGAGGGGGATAAAGACCCCCCGCCGCAGGCCCATGAGGATATTGCCATGAAAGGCTCAGTGGCTGCAGCAGGAACCGGACCGGCACCGGAGCGGCAGCGGCGGCGGCGGC
>NW_007736155.1:74391-75362 GCF_000696425.1 Galeopterus variegatus | reverse complement strand
GCTAGATAATATACATAGCCAACAAATTTTTTAATTCAATTATTTGTTAAAATAATGAATTAGACTTGAGGCTGCAACTAATTTTCGATACTCCTCATTGGAAAAAGGGTTGTTCAGCCAGATATGTTACCAGCCATAAAGTTTACAAGTATTCATAGAACTTCAGTATCTTTCAGAATATGACAAACTGCGGACAGGAAATAAATTTCTAATGCACTTTCCTTAATTAAAAAGTCTTGCAATGCCCCTTAATCAAATTTTATGGGAAAAGTTAATGGCAAAATTGGATTAATGCCAAAACCGACCATAGTATGCTTCTGAGATTAGAAAGAATGAAGTCATGGTCCTTTGTCTGAATGTAGAAAGATCTTATTAAGACCATTTTGAAAGTGCTGCGGATATTTTATATAGGCTGAACAGTAAGTTTCCCTTCATGCTGGCATACATCAGGTTCACTGTCACAACTTTGCAAATTAACTCTGCCATGTAAAATAAATATGTTATGATACTATTTTATCTTTTAGTCCCTATAGAATAAAATACCAATGAAAGAAGGGGTAATGTCATAAGTTACAATAAGCAATGGTATAAATATATCCAAGTCAAATAAGTACAATGAAACTAATCTTGGCATTTATTACATACCATCTAATAGTGAATACATAGGTATTTATTATGAAGGGACTTAAGGCATAAGAAGACTCTTAAAAGTGAGAAAGAAATGTCCCATTTAAATAATGGTATTTAAGTCTGTGCAAAGCTATTTAATTCCCTGGAGAAAGGGGAAGGTACAGAAAATAGCAGTTTGGAGATGACTCAGCAGACATAAACAGAGAGAAAGAATGGATGAAAGTAGAAAACAGAGAAGACAGAGAAGAAAGAGGCAGACAAGGAGGGGCTGGGAGTAAAGAGAGAGACAGGGAGGCAGAGAGGGGCGAGAGAGAACCTTGTCCCTTGCTCATCATGGATTT
>NW_007736155.1:63567-74212 GCF_000696425.1 Galeopterus variegatus | reverse complement strand
AGAGAGACAGGGAGGCAGAGAGGGGCGAGAGAGAACCTTGTCCCTTGCTCATCATGGATTTCTCTATGTTGCATTAGGTGGAAGTGAAGAGGCGAATGGTGTGAGACTTGAAATATTTTTTCTCTTGTTCTTACTACTGATAAACTACTGTAAAATCTGTGTAAACTTTATGAAATCCTTATGGCATTCAACAACAGGTACGTGAGAGCAATAAAAAAATACTAATCCCACCAATGATTTCTGGACATAAGGACGTTCTTAATACTTTCATTCAATATTTTTTGAGCATCTATTAAGGTACAAAACAATGTTCTATGTTTTGGGAACACAGCAACGAACTCAGGGAACTTGCATTCTGCTATGAATGAGGCAAGGGCATGTTATTCTTCCCTTGTAAGTGTCAGAAGAAACCATCTCCAGCAGAAACAGAAAACAGAAACTCCTCATTCTGGCTCTTCCTACACCTGCCCTTTCTGCAATGTCATTTTCAATGACATTCCTTCACCCAGACACAGGGCAGGCTTGTTCTCCTTTGTCCTCAGAATCTGCTCTCAGCTCACTTTCCAATTTCCTTCCTTGTTTAGGAAACATACACAAAAATATAAGAGACCAAAGCTATATCTCTCAGCAATGATGTTTTCTTTTTAAACCTCAGCCTACGTTCTCCAGCTCAGTGTCACTCAAAATGTGGCTTGCAGACTTAAGAAAAGAAGTCATGAGCGAGAATTTAGAAACTGTATAGCCATTTACACTGCACGGACATGCAAACATTCAAAAGCACTTGTCTTATGGAACAGGGCAGAGACCAGTGCAGGAAGTAACCTGTGGTGTGAGGCACATAATCGTCATGCACAGTAGGGCCACATCACAATAAGTGATACTTAAAGTTTTGTCAACTATAAACCAAAAAAGTGGGTAAAAACTGAAAACTTGTCATCATTTTAACTTTTAATGAGAATTTTAAAAACTGATGGTTTAACATTAACTAAATTAGAGAAATAAAATTGTCATTGTTTATATCTGTAATTTATAGATGGCAATACAACTTCACTGGATTTTTGTTAAAAAATTGCTGTTAAATCTTGTCTTCCTTTCCTATCAACATATCTGTGTGAGACTGGTTTATTCTACAATGAGGGTTATTAAGACAAACACAGAAAGAGTTAGACGTACATTTTCTTCGGTAAACTATGTTCCCATTCCAACCTAGACTAGACACATTACCAGATAAGAAACTACCCATTTCTCACATTAAAAACTTTAAATACTGAGATACACAGTGTTTGTTCCGAGTGTATGTAAAGACGTTGAAAATGGGGAATCACTTATTTTTCACAACTCTTATTTTTGATTGAAAAAGAACAGAAATGACTTTAATAACAATTCTTTATTAACTGCCTATACAATCTGGTAGCACTCACGGAGTAGTGCAACAACCTGAACGTGATACCTTTCAACTAGCTTTCAATTACACATTGCATAAAATATTCCTACTTCAAATACTTCCCCTGGAGGTAAGGGCAAGGCTTCTCCAAGATTGTTCACAGCACATCTGGGCAACTGTCCTTTCTGTCTTTGGGTTAAATCCGGGACTGGAAGCACAGCTGGAACTGTACATCTTTCTGGTTAGTTTTTCACAACTGGCTTTATTCTTTGCAGTTTTTGATGTGAAATCAAATGCAGTATCTGTGTTATTCACAGGAATATCTCTATGCACAAACAAGGGTTCTGCAGCACCATTTTACATAGCCATTTTAGGCAAGGTTGCTCCTGTGAAACTTTCCCACTGGGCAGTGAGGCCAGTTGCCCCAACATCAAGCATCCTGGAGTAACTCAACATTAATTTTATCTGAGTAAGTTGCTCTGCAGGAAGCCTATGAAACCCACCTTCCACAAAACCCATCTTCAGATATGAATCTCTGTGATCAGCGATTCTATATGATAGGCAAATATTGAGGATTGTACGTACTTCTTCTCAGCTAATACTCATGACAGTCTATGAAGTATCAGTAGCCCCAATGACCAAGACAAGGAAACAGGCTTGGAGATACTAAGAACTGACTCACATCATACAGCTAGTCAGTGGAGGAGTGGGGCTGGAATCCAAGTTTGGCCATTATAGCATTTATTACATTGTGCTTTATATTCTTTATATATCGCAGCAATTCTGCATCATTAACCTTCGTTTCTTCTCATTCATATTATGGCAGAAATTTCATATTTACCCTAAACCAACTGAAAACTTTTCCCGTCATTTGGTATATTTCTGTTTTTTTTTCTCACTTGGCTCATAAGAAATGCAATAAATGTCATATTAGATCTACTGAAAATGCTTCTCTTTAAGACCAGCCAGGCATCTGTTCATCCATCATTTCCCACTGTGTTTTCTAAATGCATGTAATTTTATATCTGAGTTCTCTGGTATCTCAAGTAGATAAAGTTCAAAGTTTATGCAAACTGAAGTACACCCAAGAATCCTTTAAGCTATTAATGTGTACACAATCATATGAAATATGCTATGAATAAAATAGAGCCCTAAGCTTTCAATTTTGCATGATTAAAATGTCTTAATATTCGAAAAGACAAATTAAAATATCCTATTAAGTTGTTTTATTCTATTAAAACATTTAATACTTAATGGAAGTGTATAATTGTTATCATTATACAATTATAGTTATATAACATTATATATTATATAGTATATATTTTTATACTTCATTTTGGAATTTGATGCAAAGAATATGGCTGGTAATGCATTTTGATGGCATATAAAATCAATGCAGATGAATCCTCCTTCCCTGACAATGAGTATTTCATTGAGGTACATCCATTATGATGGCAGAAATACACTAGTGAAATTTGACTCACAGTCACACTCCAGAGATACTTTCTTTTATCTTCAAGTAACAAAAAGACTTCAACTATTTTCGTCCCTTTTGCCTTTTTATTCCACTCCATCTCCATTGCTTTCTGCTTAGAGCTCTTATCATCATTTGCCTGAACTATTTTAATAGTTTCCTAACCAGCCTCTCTGACTCTAGTCTTGTCCTCACCTCTGATTTGTCCTCAGTGGTACCACCCACATGCACAGTTTAAAATGCGTTCACTCCTCTCCCCTGCATTGCTTAGAACTCACAAGTGAATTGCTTCACTTACAGGCTAAGCCTCAGCTCCTCAGCTGTCATCTGAGGTCCTCTGTGGCCTGGTCCTGCCCACCCCTCCTGCCTCCCTTTCTGCCCCTCCTCACCCACCGTAGTTCTGCCACCCTTTGTTCATGCTGGTCCCTTCTCTCCCTCCTTTACCTGGCCCACAAGCAGTCATACCTCAGAACTACCCCCAGCCACCCAACTCCTCAGTCTTTCTGAAGTGCTCCTCTTTTGTGCTCCCTGGGCATCCTGTTATCACCGCCGTGGTGTTTAGTAGGGCATTTAAAAACAACCTGTCTATTGCATTTACTTTCTCTCCTTTAAGATCCCCAAGGGCATACTGTCCGATTTATCTCTGTATCCCCAATGCTGGGCACATTCCTGTACTTGCATATAAGTGCATAATAAATACCATTGAACCATGAGGAACAGTTCCCAAGAATGGAAGTGACTAGCAAGACCCCTTCAACAGTGACCTTAGTCCGTACCATTCTCCAGGTAGACTGCTGAAGTCATCATGATGCTATGCAGAAACCACCACTGTTCATATCTCTGTCCTGGTTCACTTGCCCTAACTGTTAGGCGTTTATGTACATACAAACATTTGTTAATGATCTACTAGTAGATACTCTGTCAGCAATGGGCAAAGAACAACAAAAAAGACAAGCGAAAAGGAGAAACAGGCACACAAAAAGAATATAAAGCACAATGTAATAAATGCTATAATAGAGGAATTTTAAGGAAATATAAAAAAAAGACAAATTTAGGGGAGGTGGGCAGACCTCATGGGGGGGGCAAATTTTGAGGTATGTCAGGAAAGATGAGAAGAAATTGGTCAAGACAATTGACATTGACATCATTCTGGCTGATATTACCAGAAGTCAAGCAAAAATGTGTTTTGATTTTCTTTCTAAGTGACTGAAAGTCATATACTTGAATCTACATAAAATACAAACTTGCTCAAAGTTGGGTGGTCCATCTAACCAAGCAGCTAATTTTACAAACCTAACGTCCTATTCTTTGCACAAACACAAGTTTCAGAAAATCCATATGAACTTCTTCTGAGTCAGAATCACATCTTTTGCCAAAAGCTCTGGACCCAAGCTAAATTTCCTGACTGATGTAGGGGGAAAGCTTTGAAAGGATAATTTATAATCATTCATTCACCTTCCATGGTACATCTACAGAACAAAAGAAGTCTGAAATGTCGGCAAAAAGGAACAGAACAAAGCAAAAGGAAAAAAAAAATTCACCAAAAGGACTTGACTAAGATGCTTTGAATGTATTTTTAAAGCTGATTGTCCTTGTGATCAGATAGAAAAGTCGGCAGAGTTAAAAATAAAAATCAATCTTGCTTCCATAAGTGCTGACAATTTTTCCTCACAGAGTATCTTTCCCTAACTGATTCTTCAGGGTTTCTTCTTATTCTCTTTGACACTTGCAGCTCGCATTTATCCCAAAGGAAATTCTGAGCAAAAACTGCTTTGATCTTCTCTCTGCTTTGTTGAAAACAATAACTTTTCTTAGCTTTGAGACAGAGGTGATCCTCTTCAAGGAACTCTTTTTGAAGATGATTTAATCTGTTTCTACTTGTCAGGGAGAATATCTATTTATCCTTATAAATACTATCACAATGAAGAAGTTATCACAAAAATGTGAAAACTCATAGTTAAGTAATTTTAATCTCATTAGCTGCCCTTATCTAAAAATTGCATTCAAAATTCTTTTAAGGTAAAAGTAAAGTAAATGTTAGTTATAATTACAGCTTCTCAAGGGCAAAAGAATTAGTCTGAATGCAAATAAAAATAAGTACAGTCCAGGTAAATTAAATAAAATTATATGCATAATTGTTTATGCAGCTGTAGCACATTCTCAGTAAAGCAACTGTGGCAAGGTCTAATAGAATTAAGTATTTTTCAAGTAAAGAAGAGATATACTGCTCTAAAAGTGTCACTACAATTTCAACTTCATCTGATCTTGTCTCACGTGAAATTTATGAACCTTTGCTATGCTGATAAATTTTCTTGAGAGAGGTCTCCAACAGAGTCAGCATCTGCACACTTCAAGTAGCCTGGAACTTTCTGGATATAAATCAAAGTAGACTGGATACTGGAATAAATTCAATAAAGTAATAATACCACACAAAAAAGAGGGCCAGTGGATTACAATTAATCTGATTTCCAATTCAATTCAACTACTTTTTATGGTACTTACTATGTACCAAGCACAGTGGGGAACTAGGATGTGATTGCTGTATTGGGGAAGGCAGGTAAATAACCCACAAGTCAAATCAAAAAGGTTGTTAAGTTTTAAAGAAGAGAGTGATAAATTCCTGCTGAGGCTCTACCTGAAGGCCTCCTGCAGGAAGATAAATTTGAGATGGATCTTAAATAATTATACTCTTTCAGCAGACAGAAATGGATCTGAAGCACGTTCTGGGTGAGATCTGGAAGGAAAATGCTGAGGAAGAACTGGATAGTAAAGGAGGGAATGGAGGGCATATTGATTCTGTTTACAGATCGGTGTCACGTCCCTCTTCCTCTTGCATTCTGGCCTTCATAACACCTGGCCATTTTTCCTTCTCCTTTTAGGACTTTAGGAACACACATGCTGTTCCCTCTGCTGGAAAATAACCTCCCTTCCCTACCCCTTCATCACCTACCCCTTCTTCCCTAAACTGTAGCCCCAACTCCTTTTTCAGATCTCAGCTTAAAGGTCACTTCCTCAAATAAGTCATTCCTGAACCTTCAACCATCACCCCATCTCCACTTAAGATTGATTCTCTTTTTGTACACATGCATAGCACCTTGCACTTTCCCTACATAATTCGTCTCACATTTTGCTATAAATTATTAGCTAAAATTTTGCTTAATACCAAAATTTTATTTAAGTTAATTTTGTTTTATCATGACCCGCAGACAAAACGCTCTTGGCTGGCAGCAATCTTATCTATTGCTACGCCCCATTGTNAAATCAATGCAGATGAATCCTCCTTCCCTGACAATGAGTATTTCATTGAGGTACATCCATTATGATGGCAGAAATACACTAGTGAAATTTGACTCACAGTCACACTCCAGAGATACTTTCTTTTATCTTCAAGTAACAAAAAGACTTCAACTATTTTCGTCCCTTTTGCCTTTTTATTCCACTCCATCTCCATTGCTTTCTGCTTAGAGCTCTTATCATCATTTGCCTGAACTATTTTAATAGTTTCCTAACCAGCCTCTCTGACTCTAGTCTTGTCCTCACCTCTGATTTGTCCTCAGTGGTACCACCCACATGCACAGTTTAAAATGCGTTCACTCCTCTCCCCTGCATTGCTTAGAACTCACAAGTGAATTGCTTCACTTACAGGCTAAGCCTCAGCTCCTCAGCTGTCATCTGAGGTCCTCTGTGGCCTGGTCCTGCCCACCCCTCCTGCCTCCCTTTCTGCCCCTCCTCACCCACCGTAGTTCTGCCACCCTTTGTTCATGCTGGTCCCTTCTCTCCCTCCTTTACCTGGCCCACAAGCAGTCATACCTCAGAACTACCCCCAGCCACCCAACTCCTCAGTCTTTCTGAAGTGCTCCTCTTTTGTGCTCCCTGGGCATCCTGTTATCACCGCCGTGGTGTTTAGTAGGGCATTTAAAAACAACCTGTCTATTGCATTTACTTTCTCTCCTTTAAGATCCCCAAGGGCATACTGTCCGATTTATCTCTGTATCCCCAATGCTGGGCACATTCCTGTACTTGCATATAAGTGCATAATAAATACCATTGAACCATGAGGAACAGTTCCCAAGAATGGAAGTGACTAGCAAGACCCCTTCAACAGTGACCTTAGTCCGTACCATTCTCCAGGTAGACTGCTGAAGTCATCATGATGCTATGCAGAAACCACCACTGTTCATATCTCTGTCCTGGTTCACTTGCCCTAACTGTTAGGCGTTTATGTACATACAAACATTTGTTAATGATCTACTAGTAGATACTCTGTCAGCAATGGGCAAAGAACAACAAAAAAGACAAGCGAAAAGGAGAAACAGGCACACAAAAAGAATATAAAGCACAATGTAATAAATGCTATAATAGAGGAATTTTAAGGAAATATAAAAAAAAGACAAATTTAGGGGAGGTGGGCAGACCTCATGGGGGGGGCAAATTTTGAGGTATGTCAGGAAAGATGAGAAGAAATTGGTCAAGACAATTGACATTGACATCATTCTGGCTGATATTACCAGAAGTCAAGCAAAAATGTGTTTTGATTTTCTTTCTAAGTGACTGAAAGTCATATACTTGAATCTACATAAAATACAAACTTGCTCAAAGTTGGGTGGTCCATCTAACCAAGCAGCTAATTTTACAAACCTAACGTCCTATTCTTTGCACAAACACAAGTTTCAGAAAATCCATATGAACTTCTTCTGAGTCAGAATCACATCTTTTGCCAAAAGCTCTGGACCCAAGCTAAATTTCCTGACTGATGTAGGGGGAAAGCTTTGAAAGGATAATTTATAATCATTCATTCACCTTCCATGGTACATCTACAGAACAAAAGAAGTCTGAAATGTCGGCAAAAAGGAACAGAACAAAGCAAAAGGAAAAAAAAAATTCACCAAAAGGACTTGACTAAGATGCTTTGAATGTATTTTTAAAGCTGATTGTCCTTGTGATCAGATAGAAAAGTCGGCAGAGTTAAAAATAAAAATCAATCTTGCTTCCATAAGTGCTGACAATTTTTCCTCACAGAGTATCTTTCCCTAACTGATTCTTCAGGGTTTCTTCTTATTCTCTTTGACACTTGCAGCTCGCATGAGGTACATCTTTCCCTAACTGATTCTTCAGGGTTTCTTCTTATTCTCTTTGACACTTGCAGCTCGCATTTATCCCAAAGGAAATTCTGAGCAAAAACTGCTTTGATCTTCTCTCTGCTTTGTTGAAAACAATAACTTTTCTTAGCTTTGAGACAGAGGTGATCCTCTTCAAGGAACTCTTTTTGAAGATGATTTAATCTGTTTCTACTTGTCAGGGAGAATATCTATTTATCCTTATAAATACTATCACAATGAAGAAGTTATCACAAAAATGTGAAAACTCATAGTTAAGTAATTTTAATCTCATTAGCTGCCCTTATCTAAAAATTGCATTCAAAATTCTTTTAAGGTAAAAGTAAAGTAAATGTTAGTTATAATTACAGCTTCTCAAGGGCAAAAGAATTAGTCTGAATGCAAATAAAAATAAGTACAGTCCAGGTAAATTAAATAAAATTATATGCATAATTGTTTATGCAGCTGTAGCACATTCTCAGTAAAGCAACTGTGGCAAGGTCTAATAGAATTAAGTATTTTTCAAGTAAAGAAGAGATATACTGCTCTAAAAGTGTCACTACAATTTCAACTTCATCTGATCTTGTCTCACGTGAAATTTATGAACCTTTGCTATGCTGATAAATTTTCTTGAGAGAGGTCTCCAACAGAGTCAGCATCTGCACACTTCAAGTAGCCTGGAACTTTCTGGATATAAATCAAAGTAGACTGGATACTGGAATAAATTCAATAAAGTAATAATACCACACAAAAAAGAGGGCCAGTGGATTACAATTAATCTGATTTCCAATTCAATTCAACTACTTTTTATGGTACTTACTATGTACCAAGCACAGTGGGGAACTAGGATGTGATTGCTGTATTGGGGAAGGCAGGTAAATAACCCACAAGTCAAATCAAAAAGGTTGTTAAGTTTTAAAGAAGAGAGTGATAAATTCCTGCTGAGGCTCTACCTGAAGGCCTCCTGCAGGAAGATAAATTTGAGATGGATCTTAAATAATTATACTCTTTCAGCAGACAGAAATGGATCTGAAGCACGTTCTGGGTGAGATCTGGAAGGAAAATGCTGAGGAAGAACTGGATAGTAAAGGAGGGAATGGAGGGCATATTGATTCTGTTTACAGATCGGTGTCACGTCCCTCTTCCTCTTGCATTCTGGCCTTCATAACACCTGGCCATTTTTCCTTCTCCTTTTAGGACTTTAGGAACACACATGCTGTTCCCTCTGCTGGAAAATAACCTCCCTTCCCTACCCCTTCATCACCTACCCCTTCTTCCCTAAACTGTAGCCCCAACTCCTTTTTCAGATCTCAGCTTAAAGGTCACTTCCTCAAATAAGTCATTCCTGAACCTTCAACCATCACCCCATCTCCACTTAAGATTGATTCTCTTTTTGTACACATGCATAGCACCTTGCACTTTCCCTACATAATTCGTCTCACATTTTGCTATAAATTATTAGCTAAAATTTTGCTTAATACCAAAATTTTATTTAAGTTAATTTTGTTTTATCATGACCCGCAGATCTACATAATTCGTCTCACATTTTGCTATAAATTATTAGTTAAAATTTTGCTTAATACCAAAATTTTATTTAAGTTAATTTTGTTTTATCATGACCCGCAGACAAAACGCTCTTGGCTGGCAGCAATCTTATCTATTGCTACGCCCCATTGTAAAAAGTGCTGTCCTTGGTACTTAGCAGGCCCACAGTATTTGTGGAGTTAACTATCCAGCAGTTCCTTTGGTTTTACATTGTGTGAGAATTTGGCACTTAAGTATAACTTACATTTTGTAAACAGTGGATCCTTTATATATTTTATATATAGAAAAAAGTCTACAAAACTTTTTAGCATTAGAAACTAATTCAAATTCTTTGTAGACTTAGCTGTTTTCTCCTGCCATGGAAGAATCACTTCTCATATAAAACAAAAGTTTCAACTCTAACAACTCTGTTCCCAGTCTGCAAACAGAAAGGAATTGAATATACACATTTGGTTTACAGCTGGTCTTAGAAAACCCAAAATATGAATACATCCTATATATGTTAAAAAAAATGAAATTCTGCTAAAAGAGTGGAAAACAAATATGGAACGGCTATAGAGGAGATAAATATGAATCTGGAATGTTTATGGTCAATTTAAAAAGAAATCACACCACTTAATATGTCTAAAAGCTGTAGCTTTATACAGGAAAACAACTTAAGGACAAAGGCATTATTTATTTGCTAATTCTCTCTCTATTTCTCTATCTCTCTCTGGCTCTCATTCGTAGACTTTACTAATTCCATACTCTTGTTGATTTAAGTTAGTTTCCACAGAAGATTTAAGTTAATATCCTCATCAATAGAACCCCAAATTTCCCATATCAAACTTGGAATATACTGCTGCTACCCAAACAGGAAAAAAGAAACGGTGTTTTATAAATTGAGGACTGTGAGGGAAGGAAGTAAAGGGAATGGGGATTTGTGATTAGTAGAGACAGAGTAAAGAAGCTGAAGTCCCACTGTCCCTTCATTTTCTCATGATAGCTGTACTTAAAGAAATGGCAGTAAGTCCATGCCATCTTTCATATCCATCCCATGTCAGGAGAGCATATTCACTGGAAACTTTTATGTCTGCAGAGGTAGAGAGAAGTGACACATTTCATAGAAGTGCTATCATGGGAATAGTCCAAACACATACTTCTGAC
>NW_007736155.1:60186-62614 GCF_000696425.1 Galeopterus variegatus | reverse complement strand
TCACATTACAATTTATCTCATTGCTCACCACTCAGTGGTGCTTTCTGCCAATAAACAGGACGCATTAAAATGAAAGGGTTTGGTAATGACAAATTACCTTTAAGTAGGGCAGGGAAAATGAGGCTGATGGGGATGATGGCTCATGGCCAGAAGGAATAAAAAGAAATGGCTTACGTAGAAAAGAGAAAATAAAACAGTCTGAGAAAGGTGAAGGGAGGGGATAAAAATGCCCCTCTTCCTGAATTTCTTTGTCAGAATATCAGTTAAACACTTCACATGCTGTTATTCTTTAGTAAGCAGAAGGAAATCCATCAAGAACTTCATCTGACTTGGCACAGGAAGGAGGTATATTTTAGGAACAGCTGTTAGACATTTCTGCTAGCTCAACCTTGTCCATTGCTGGTAACAACTAAGCCAGGTGTCTACACACAACGAGTACCAGGGCTATCCTGCATGTGGCAAAGCCTCCCCAGGTACACTTCTCGGTCCTATTCCACAGGAGGTGGCCTCAGCTCGCTTCACTACTGCCTGTGACAACTTCAACCATTTTTAAGATTATCTGCAATCGATGCATGAAATACAAATGGGAGGCAGTAATTCAATAAAAGCTTTCCAATGGCTTCTCTGTTGTACTCAGAATGAAATTTAAAGCTCCTATGATGGCCTGTGGGCCTGCACACTCAAGCCTCTGCCCAAATCTCAACATGAGTTATTCTTCACGTGCTGGAACCCCCTTGTTATCCTCACACAGGATAAGTTTGTTCCCATGACCTATATATATGATTTCACTGTTTTTGGAAATATCTTCCCCCAGAATTTGGCAAGGCCATCTCCTTATGATTCTGGCTAATGTTCAAATATCACCCAACAGTGAAGTCATCCCTAACTACCTCTCTCTAAATTACCAACCTCCTAGTCTATCACCTTATTTTATATTTTCTTCACTGCACTTTTTATTATATGAAGTATTTTGCTTATGGATTTGTTGACTTGCTCACTTTCTGTCTTTCCATTCTCATAAGAATGGAAACCTCATGAACACGGGATGAATGGATACCTGATGGTACAGAATCAGAGCAACTAATTCTGGTAATATCTGACACTGAAACGTAGTCACAGAGGATTTGCTTTCAGTGTATTATATCCACTCCATTCACTGAGAAGGTCTAATATAGTACAAAAAATATGGACATTAGAAAGAAAAAGTCTTTGATTTAAATCCTGGTTTTACCACTTATTATTTGGGTAACACTAAGTTCCCCTTTAAATGGGAATGGTAATATGACACCCACTCGGTTTTTAAATAAGCCATATAACTTACCTAGCATTGTGACTGAGTCTGGATATGTTCTTAACATTTGGTGGGGATTATGGCTATCGTTAACTTGTATTTTAAGTAGAAAATCACTCCACCTATTCTTTGCTATTTTGAAGCAATCTCCATAACTGGAGTAGAATCCATTTCTGCCTGTCCTGCTTCCTTACCCTCACTCTTTGCAACAGTCCGTTGGTTTTCCGTGATGCTGAGCCCACTCAGAAACGAAAACATGGCTAATAAGCACCTTCTCAGGTCCCAGGTCCCAGGTCCTCTGCTGGCGGGCCAAGGGGTAGTGGGGGAATGTGGCACCTTCTCTTCTGAGAATGTAACATTGGTCTGTAATAACCATCTTTACTCAAAAGTGAAATCAACCCTCCTGAAAACGAAGCCCACAAAGAAGAAAGAAGCACCAACAGATGAAGAGAGAAACAGTTATTTTGAGGACCTATTACACCCCCGGATCTACCAGCCACAGCCCCTGGATATCCTCATCATACAAGTTAATACATGGCAGTTGTCTCTCAAACAATGTGGGCATCAGGGGCACTGACCCCCCCTCACAGACAGCTGAAAATTCACATCTAATTTTTGAATCCCCCAAAACTTTATTAATAGCCTGCTGTTGACTAGAAGCCTTACAGAGAGCATAAGCAGTTGATTAGCATGTATTTTGCACATTATATGTATTACAATAATATATCGTATTTTATATATTATAATATATTAGTATATATTATAATATATTAGTATATATTATCAAAATAAAGCAAAGAAAATGTTATTACAAAAATCATAGGAAGAAAAAACTGTGAAAGATCACTTTTTACTGCGATATGCAATTTACTGTAGAGATGAACTGGTCATGTGACGATGATCAGTGTCACGTGGCATTGCAAGTGGATATTCCCAAAACTTGAACTCACTGCAATAGCAACAGGAGGTGGCTGTGACATTATTACAGAGTACAGCATGCACTACAGTTAATTTATGCAGTTATGATTTAATACTGCATCTTTGTTTACCTTTGTCTCAACTACAAATGGTGCCATGTACAGTCTGTAACTGCCTGTGTGTGTAGGTTTTGATAAATTTTAACTTTTTATAATAGAT
>NW_007736155.1:58278-59609 GCF_000696425.1 Galeopterus variegatus | reverse complement strand
ACATTTCATGACATGCCTAATTTTTTCTTGATTTTTTGGGTATTTCTAGGCTATAAGGTTTGACTGCAAGTTTTTCCAAATTGTCGTAAATCCCCCCCAAATTTTCCAATATCCTTGTATTAGTTCATTTCTGTTGCTTTTAACAGAATACATGAAACTGGGTAATTTATAAGAAAACGAACTTTATTTCTTACAGTTTTCGAGGCTGGGATATCTATGGTCCAAGGGGCACACCTGCTGAGGGCGTTCTTCCACAGAGATGCAGGGTGTCACATGGCAAGAATGAGCTGAGCAAGAGAGCTAACCTGCTCACTCACTCTCCTTTTAAAGCCATCAGAATCATGCCAATGACCACCCATTAAACCATCAATAGATTAATCCATCCATGGGGGTACAGTCTTCACCATCTAATCATCTCTTAAAGGCCCCACCTTCCAATTACCGTAATAGTATTTCCCACCCTCTTCACACTGTCACATTGGAGATAAAGTTTCCAGCACATGAACTTTTGGGAGACACATTTAACCCATAGCAATACCTATTGAAAGAAAAAAACATATAAGTGGACCCACGCAGTTGAAACTTGTGTTGTTCAAGGGTCAACTGTATTTTGCTAATGCCAGTTCGAGTTTGCTTTCTGAAATTTGTAATCTAAGGAAAGCTTTCTAATAAAATAATAAAGAGTTTGTTTGTTTGTTGTAAGGTTAAGGGGGAAAAGGGCCTTTTCTGAGATGCAATTAGCAACTAAACCAATTAATGTCCAGAATGAAATAATTTTCAGTAAAAAATGTACTAGGATTATGAGGAAAGACTTGTATCTCAGGGCTACTTTTTAAGACCAGCAGTAAGATCCCTGGTAAAGAAATGGTCAGTGTTGACTTGGGGCTCTGAAAACCAAGATAGATTTCTCATGAGCAGTTTTGGAGCATTTGTGATTACAGAGTAACAGAAAAAATTAAGGAAGCAATTAACACCTTATTTCAGAAACAAGCAGGAAGAGGAAGCTTATTGGAAGTAAAGAGGAAGATAATTGCCTTCCTGTGCAAAGGAAATCCAATATGCAGTGAGGAAGATATACAGCAGGTAATCACTGACAAGGGCACCTAATTTGTGCTAAGGAGTTTGTACTTTGGCAAATGGTTTCTCCAGGAAAGATACGTTAAAATGCTTTCTTATGAGAAGAGGCTACCATGTAATTAATACAATTGCTATATCTTTTTTTTTATTTTAATACTTATTTGTGCATATTTGTAGGCTGCAGTGTATCATTTCAATGCATGCATATACTGCACGATTCACTTAGGGGAGATAGTATAGTTTTTTTTTTTTTT
>NW_007736155.1:55415-57545 GCF_000696425.1 Galeopterus variegatus | reverse complement strand
ATCCGAACCCTCGGCGGGAGCGCCGCCACACTTCCCAAGCGGCGCACTGTAGCAGTGCGCCACCGGGCCGGCCCCCGAGATAGTATAGTTTTTGTACCCATTAGTCCACCCCTTCTCCTCTTGACCCCCTCCCCCAATAAAGAACTATTATTAATCACCTCGTCAGTATCTGTTACATATAAGTATACAATATATTTGTTTAGTAAATTTAAAAAAAGACCCATGGGGTGTGAATGGTGTCCAACACCTCTGCTAGTTATACCTAAATACTTTTATGCAACTAAACATATGAAGGAGCTTCAAAAAGTTTATGGAAAGATTCATATTATATTTCAATTCTATTTTTCCATGAGCTTTTTGAAGTACCCATGTACATTCGTAGAGAGCTCCTTAGGCAAAAACTTTGATAAACACAAAGGGAGACACAAGATAAATGTAGCCCTCATATCAAAGAACTTACACATGAATAAAGAAGATGAGAAATCTGTACATATAACTATGATCAGGGAGAAAAACTGGGTTCTATAATAACCATAAATAAAGCAAAATGAAAGGCCATAGAGTGACCTGATATTCACTCAGGCTTAGGGCACTGGTTTTGAAATTTGAATGTGCATAAGAATCACGTGGAAGGCTTATTAAAGCCTTCAGATACAGATTGTCAGGCCCACCCAGACTTTTTAGCAAGTTTGAGGAAGATACTGATGCTGCTGGTGTGGGGGTCACACTTTGAGAACTACTGAACTAGAAGACTGGTTTTCAAATCTGGCCGCACATCAGAATATCCTGGGAACCCTCTAAAAAAATCTAGTGCCCAGGCTTCACCCCAACCCAAAATTTTTTTAAAAGATATTTTACAAAAAATACTATATCGGAGGTGGACACTGAATCATAATCAGGATCATTTTATGAACAGCTGGAGACAGACAAAGCAGATGCTCATGAAGGGTGAGAAGCCACAGAGGAGAGCAAGTGCAGCACATGTTACAAATAAGAAGAATGTGGCTGGCCACTTAGCTCAGCTGATTAGAGTGTGCTGCTGATAACACCAAGGACCAGCCACGTGCACTGGCCAGCTGCCACCAAAAATAAAAAGAGAGTGAGAGAGAGAGAGAAGAACATGGCATGGCTGGTGCACTGGCAAAGAAAACAATTCTTGGATCAAGTCAGGAAAGATCCTGACTGCTGTGGTAAGGAGCTGGTAACTCCTTTTGGTGGTAATTCCAAAGTCCTTTGAGCAGGAGAGTGACATGGTGAGACATATGGTTTAAAATTATTATCTGGAAGCAAAGTCCAGAGTAGATTAGAATAACACTGGTGCTTCAAGACAAAATTAGTTAGAATGCTAACTAATATTAGCATCCTAAAACCCAGCGATGGCTTAGACATATGTTCTCAAACCGGCGTCTAGGGACGTATTCTCGGGGCCTATGTGTGCTCTACAGATGATTTTATTTTGTATCTCTGTTTCGAAGATCACCTAAGGCATAACTTCTCTTTTGTGACAATTGTTGTCACCTGAAAGATTTTTCCTGTATTGGACATAAGCTTCTCAAGTCAGTGTTTCTTAGTGTTTCTTGTGTTTAAAATGCAAGATTAACTTTTCCCCCCTATGAAAGGAGTCAGTACATTATATTACCTATGAGAAATCGTGATCTAAACAGGGTAATAAAATTGGGGCAATGTAAGAGACATTTCATTCAAAATCATCAGGATCTCCAAGTACATTTCAGTAGGAAAAGAGAAAGAGTAAACAAAAAAGATCTTGGAGACTTCGAGGCTGAGAGCTTCAGAAGATGATAAAAGGATGAAGCAGAGACCTAGGAGGAGGGACAGGGTTGTGTGCGGTGGGGGTAGGAGGCAACGCCTCCAGTAGCAGACAAAAGCCACCCACTGGCCACAACCACCAGAAGCAGCATCTCTCCTTGTAGGGCGTTTTAGGAATTAATGTATTTTCACTGTTTGGCCTTATTGTGGAAGAAAAAAATAATGTCATAATAGTTGACTCAGGCTAGAATAAAAATACCTTTTATTTTAAACATAAGAGCCTTAATTTGTCAGGTAATTTTAAAAACTGTTCTATCGGGCTGGCCCGGTGGCGCACTGTATAGTGCGCCGCTTGGGAAGCGC
>NW_007736155.1:53361-54415 GCF_000696425.1 Galeopterus variegatus | reverse complement strand
AAAAAAAAAAAAAAAAAAAAAAAAAAAAAAAAAAAAAAAAAAACTGTTCTATCAAGAGGGTAACTTATAAGATGAAAAGAAAATATATATACTAATAATTTGTCAAAAATTAAAGCTTCTGAACTATAAATACACTTCTCTTTCTTGTGGCTAATTTTCTCTGTCATTTATCATTGTACCAGTAACCCTATCTTTAGGAGGAAAAAAAAAATCCAGTAAAATTCAAGTATTCATATATGCATGTAAAAGTAGATATTCATTCCAAACCAAGCACATGATCTGTCAAATCTTCAGGTTGAACATATTCTCTCCGTGTGAGGGTGTTTAGCTGTTTAAAAGTTCATGAGGAATCCATTTTACCTTTAATCCACTGAACCTCCTTGGGGATACCACTATAAAATCTGTCGATGCTTTTTCTCCTGGAAATGGTCTAAAAAGTATTTGATTTCTTCTCCTCATTTTCTTCAGAAATTAAAACATTACCATGAAAATATTTTAAACATTTTTTATTAATTATTTTTATTTAAAAATCTATTCATTTTTATTTAACAAGTCTACTCTCATTTGAAATATTAAATCCTAAATAAGAGGATTTAATTTCAAAAGAAATATCCTCACTGATAATCGAATATAATGAATGCCAATCCTATTCATTTATTCCCATCAAAAATACAGAAGACATTTGAAAAAAGAAAAGGAAAACTTGGACTATGACATACCTGAGCTTCTGGTTGTACTGTTTGACCTTTTCCAATGAGGCTGCATTTATTTGGGCTTGAAATTCTTCTACTGAAACGTTGTCTCTATAATAATATCCTTCCATGCTCTCCAGTGCTGTGTAAACAAGTAAATGTACTTTATACTCAATTTTATAACTCGATTTCTCCACATTTGATGTGATCTTATTGATTAATAATAAATGTATATCAAACACCATCAAATATGACATATACAACAAACTATCTTTAGTCCAAAAACGAAGGAAAACTACTCTTTGTTTTCAAAATAAATGTCAAACATTTGGTGATTTTTCTATTAAGAGGGCAAAAAAAAA
>NW_007736155.1:51851-52703 GCF_000696425.1 Galeopterus variegatus | reverse complement strand
GCGCGACACTGAGGGTTGCAATCCGTTGCCGGACACGAAAAAAGACAAAAAGGAAAATAAAAAAACAAAAAAAACAAAGCCACCTCTGAGATTTACTCACTCTTCCCAGCGTATCTTCCATGTACGAGTACGCAGGAGATATACATGTTTTTAAATTTCTGTTTTTTTGTGTGTTGTTAATCTGTCTTTTGTTACAGGGGTCCATCCCAGCTAAGAACTATGAATTATAGAAACAATTATTTTTCCTCCCCTATGATGTTCTTTGTGAAGCTGAAATCATACTTCATATATATGTGTGTGTGTTTACACTACATAGATGTGTATATATTATTTTTATATTACATGTATAAATTATAAATAATATATATTATATATTACACATAGGCATACATATTCAGAAGTTATGTATAAGAGGCAGAAACTGTGCATTAACACATTTCAGCGTAAAAAAATAGAAATTGTCACTCTTCATGTATGTTCACATTCTCTTATAGCCTCAATTAAGAAATATTAGTGTAATAAATAAAAAGTACACATAAAGTGAAATCTTAAGAAACCACCTCTACTCTAATTTAGATAAAAATAAACATATGTAACATTGCATGAATTTTAAATGTCTTTTAATTGATATAGATTTCCTTTCCTACTAACATTTTTTATTAAGTATTTAATTTTCCTTTAAACTTTATGAGATGGTATTTTTAGAATTTTGGAGAGGAAATAAATCACACAAAAGATCCCAGAAATACAAGATTTCCTATGAAAAGGTTGCCAGCAACGGGAATGCTAACGGGTCTAATTTGGAAATGTAAGCTATTTTTCCCTGAAACGCATGACCACTTATGAGCCTTG
>NW_007736155.1:50532-51533 GCF_000696425.1 Galeopterus variegatus | reverse complement strand
GGGTCTAATTTGGAAATGTAAGCTATTTTTCCCTGAAACGCATGACCACTTATGAGCCTTGATTTTCAACAGACTATTTCAAAATTATCAAAATTAAACTTCTTTCAAAACTGCTAAGTGCTACAGTTTCTAAACTAAATGATGAGGTTTCCTCAAATTGACAGAAACTGTTATCACCATTTTTTTTTGGAAAAAATATTAAAGCGACTGCTAATTTTAGCTGTGTTATAGTTTCTACACTGGTCAGAAAACAGTAACACTTTAAAAGAGTATTGCTAAATTTGACATTGAAAAAATGGTATTATTAGTTTATAATTGAGAATTGCAATAGTGGGATATTAGAGCAGAAGCATATTACATTTCCTTCACTACAGGAAATTTAATGTGTGGTTTGTTTTAAGGTTTTTTATTTGTTTATGCCTTATGACTTCTGCATTAACATAGTTACAACTGGCAAAGTTCTTGTCCTAATGCACACAGGAAATAAAAGGAAGTCTCCCTGATAAAACCTCAAAGACATGCCACATTGTCTTCCATTAACAAGCTGTTATTTGTGAAAGGCAAATATCCCAGGAGGATTCAGTCTATCAACAGTCACACTTCAATGTGAATTACTCTTACAAGTTGTAAAGCTAATGATGAAAGCCCCCGCAGTAAAGTCCAGTTTCTGCTTCTTAGCAGCTGTGCGCCTTCGGGCAAGTTACTTGATATCTGAGATCCTCAGGTTCCTCGTTTTTGGCATGAAAAATAAGAGTAGCTACTAATGGTGGTTACTGGGAAAGAATTTAATTAAATAATATTATTAAGACAGCCAATGACTATTCTTATTTATTGAATGAGTTTTATGTACAAGGCAACATGCCAAATGCTCTTACAGGCATTACTTAATAAAATTTCCATGAGATATAGATTATGCATGAGTGTGTTAAGCTAAATGGACAATCTGGGGAGCTAAGAGGAGGATCCATGCAAGGACACTTCAATTTTTGACTTAAGACCAG
>NW_007736155.1:47277-49509 GCF_000696425.1 Galeopterus variegatus | reverse complement strand
AATCTGGGGAGCTAAGAGGAGGATCCATGCAAGGACACTTCAATTTTTGACTTAAGACCAGAAAGCCTGGAAGGAGAACACCGAGCAAGAGCAACCTAGGACTGTGTGTGTAGGGGCAGGAGGCGGGGGTGGGTGGGACCACCTGGGATCTATTTTTCCTAGAGGTCTTGATAGTTCCACTTTGGCCAGGATGGCCAGTCCTACTTTAAAAGTTGTTACAATATAAGAATGACTATATAAGTATAATTTAATATAGTTTTAATAAAAACGTCTACATTCCCGTAAATTCCCATTTTCATTACATTTGACAATATTTCCAAATTAACAAGGAAGTTAAAATTCACAATTTTACATCAAATTTTTTAAAAACAGGGAAAGTGACTAACGATTTTGCTGAGAGTCTTAGCAAAATTTTCTGAAACATGTATAGGGTTGTAGGGAATGAACAACAACAAAAAAATAAGTTCTACATTTAAAAACTAAAATTTATATGGCAAAGAAGAAGACGGATGATATCCCCTATTTTAGCTAAAGATCTTGCTCATTTAGTGTTATAAAAAAATACAGAATGGCATTTTACCAAATTAAAGTTCTACTCTCAGTAAAAGTAAGTTAAATATATAATAATGTCATGGTAACTTCAAATCTTGGTCTCTCCCTAGCATTTCCTTGTCTAGTTTCCTTAGTTCTCATCCATGTAATAATATATTTCTCAAGAGTAGTACTGATATATTTGGTTGAAGAAATACTTAATTTATTTAATAGCATTTAATTAAAAGCAGTTTTTCAAATATGAGTTTGCTTGTTTTATTTCTGCCACTTTTGAATTAGAGGAAGGAAAACATTCTGTTCAATTTAGGTAGTCAGCAAAAAGAAAAACGTAATGAATGTTAGAGAAAATTAAACAATTCTAAGACTGAAAATGAGCTGCATTTCCACTTACTTAAAATATACTTCATGGCTTTTCCAAAAAAGGATTAATCAGGAAAAACATAAAATCTCTGTAGAATACTTTTAAGAATAGTGTCAATCAATTCACACTCTTTTTTGACAGAACAATGACACTGTATTTGTTAAATAAGACTGCACATGCACTGTTACAGTTCTCCAGAAATGGTCAGAATTCCTCAGAATGGGTACCACTGTCATGAGGAAGGAAGTTTTGAAGACCCCAGCACGACCAACACGTAGAAGCAGCTGCGCTGTCTTTTAAAGGAAGGCGGGTTTAGATATTCATAAACAGACTTTNCCCCCCCCAAAAAAACTAAAAGATTCACCTCTTAAAGAATCCCAAGAAGAGTTTTGATGGAAAAAAATTCTCTGAAGAAAACAATGTAGAAAATGACAATTTTTATAACAAAATGTTTTCTTGAGAAAACACTGAAGATTCTGTGTAATTTTAATTATTCTCTAAGCATAAAAAGACACTTTTAAATAGGTAAGAATTAGGGGTAGCAGTTTTTCATGGCAGATTTTTTTTGTTGTTTTTTCCTCCATAGGAGGTAAAAAACCAAAACTACAAAGATCAGCACTGCATGTCCTGAGTAATTTAAGGAAAGCCACCACCTAGAGAGCCAGGGAGCAGGTATTCAACAACACTTTACAAGGAAGGAACACTGGCCAGCAGGACACTATTTATTTATTTATTTATATTTTTTAATTGATGATACATATTCATGGGGCACAGAGCTGAATGTCAAAACCTGTGCCCAAGATGTGATGATCAGATCAATACTACCAGCATGCCCACCACCACAAATCACACTTATTCCCTGAGGACACTACATATTTTAAATCAAAGACCTTCATATGATGCCACATCCCTAATAGGTAGAATATGCAGGTCCAGGAACTGAAGGTGGAAGCAGAAATGACTGTTTAATATCTGTTGAGGGCTGGATTGGGTCCCCATAAAGATATAACAAACTCCTAGACCCTGGTGACTTCAAATGTGACATTATTTTGAAATAGGATCTTTGCAGATGTAATCAAGTTAAAATGAGGTCATACTGGATGAGGGCAGATCCGAATTCAGTGACTAGTGTCCCTACATTGTGGAGTATACTATAAAGCAAATGTATTTCACAGAGCCCCCAAAGCCCTGCAGTTCAGGTTTAGCCTACCTTCTTAAAAGTACATATAGAAATGTTAACCTTGCAAAAGACAGGAATCTTTCCCCAGGCTAACATCTCTGTTGTAAGATAAAGAATTATAATACAGCAAGGTTGCTGG
>NW_007736155.1:42780-46797 GCF_000696425.1 Galeopterus variegatus | reverse complement strand
AGGGCAGATCCGAATTCAGTGACTAGTGTCCCTACATTGTGGAGTATACTATAAAGCAAATATATTTCACAGAGCCCCCAAAGCCCTGCAGTTCAGGTTTAGCCTACCTTCTTAAAAGTACATATAGAAATGTTAACCTTGCAAAAGACATGAAACTTTCCCCAGGCTAACATCTCTGTTGTAAGATAAAGAATTATAATACAGCAAGGTTGCTGGCTCAAGGACAGACAAGTTACTTGATTGATATGTAAAAATGCTGGGGAAGCTCCTGCAGGGAGAGAGGATGTTTGCTAAGATCAAGCTTTTGTTGGTGGATCAACTTAACCTTTTGCAAATTGCATTATGGAATGTCACTTTGCTTGTTCTACTGATGTTGCCAGCCTATATTATTAAACTATAACCCCACCTATGTTCTTTTCCTGTAATTTCCTGGTCTGGAGAATAAATGCAGGGAAAGAACGCCTGCTCCTGGTTAATTTCCCAAAAGAAAGACTGTCTTTCTCTTGAGGGTTCTGGGAAATTAACCCCTTCTGGGTCTCTCACTGCTCGGAAGAAATGAACTTTGAGTAATCCTTTTTGTGGCTCCGTCACTCAGGCGAAGAAAGGTGACAAATCCATGTGAGGCAAAGCAATAGTATATGAAGTGGGAGATTTGGGTACAGAGACACAGAGACAGACACACACAGAGGGAAGAAGGCCCTGTGAAGATGGAGACAGGAATTGTGATCATGCTGCCACAAGACTGCTGGCAGACGCCAGAAGACATAGGGAAGGATTCTTTCTTAGAGCCTTCGGAGGGAGCGTGACCTGTAACACATTGATTTCAGACTTCTAGCTTTCAGAACAGTGATAGAATACATTTCTGTTGTTTTAAGTCCCCCAGGTTGTGGTAATTTGTTACGGCAGCCCTAGGAAACTAATACATTAGTTCCAGTGACTCACTTGGGAATGCGTGCTTCCTCGCCCTGAAACTCTGGTTCTTTGGGTTTTCAAGGCACCAGCAGCCAGGAAGAGGCCATGGTAGGGCTATGGTTACACAGTGGGAGCAGGAAAGAATATGTTTGGCATCCAGGTGATCTACTGGGGTCCCCATTTACCAAATTTTATGGTAAATGGACAACTGCAGCAATCCTAGTCTGAGCAGGACATAGTGACCCAGGGGATCAAGCCACTAATGGATGATCTTGGTCATGCCACAGATTAGCCACCAAGACTGGCAGAGGTTCAGGCTGAGTGAAGATGACCTATAACAGATAGCCGCAGAGATAAGATACAAATCTGTTGCGGCCCCAAGATGAGCTATAGCAGCAAGGGCTATAGCTTGTCGCATTAGCCTTTCTCTCCTAAATTAACACCCCCCTTCTCCAAGAAGTGGGATCCACTAGAGTCTGGTGCCTCTCCCAGTCTTTACACAGATGTGGGTCTGAGAGTTACAAGGCCTGGACTACAAAAGATGCTTTGAGAAATGCCCACGCAGATCCCCTTTCAGAAATGAGGGGATTTACTGTCCAGCGGCTCCGATTGCTGCAGAAGGCATCCCTCTTCTCTGCCCACTCCCTTGGGCATCTTTGGCCTTTGCTGAAGAAAACAGCCCAACCCAAGGTCACACCTCCTTCTAGGGGCAGCCTGCACCCTAATAACTTAACAATGCAGAAATATTTTATATTACACCCGGCCTCAGCACCCTAGAATCTAAACATGTGGAACATTTGTGAAATGGATTAGTCTAATTAAACAAAGATTAACTGGCAAGTTGCACAGTGTTTTGTAATCCACTCAGACCTGTGGTTCCTCACCCCTGGTAGACTTCAGGATTACTTGGAAAGCTAACTTATCATGGTATTGGGGCCCTGACTCCCAGACAGATTCTATCTTAACTGACTTGGTGCGGATCAGATCATGGGTATTTTCTAAAACTCTTCCAAGATGATTGATGTGCAGCCAGTATTGAGAAACACTGACAGACACATGGAAATAAGTCAGTGTGGAGTGGGTCGAGGAAGTGACGCTGATATTTACCCTCCTTCGTACTCCCATTTTCACCCAATTTTTAGTCACTTGCTTTGTCTCACCAAGGCCTCAGGGATCCCAACAGCATTAATTCCCTGACCTGTAGGAAGCACTGATGAATATTAGCTAAAAGACTGCTTTAGTGAGATCTTCACATTCTAGCATTTTGGTTGTTTTGTGCCAACTTTCCTGTCTGGCTGTTTCTGTGTTCCTTACTAGGAAATCTGAATCACTTTTGTCTGCCTAGATTCCTGTTCTCCTGCAGCTCTGGCCTTTATCAGTACACATTCACCTCTAACCTGTTTACTTCCAACCCTGAAATTCCTCATTGTTATAATAGTTGGTTCTATCTCTGCAGGATGCCCCTTCAACTACTGTGTCCTCTTTTTACCAACGCTACATGGAAGCAAAAAAAAAAAAAAATGGGAAGAGGGTAATACATTCGCTTCCTGCTCTACTCTGTTTGGTTTCACAGACAACTTTAGGAGTAATAAATTTCCCAGGAAATTTTCAAATTCATGCAATTTTTTTTTTAATTTGCTAGCAAGGACTCATATACTCATGTACACACAAAACTAAAACCCTTCTAATAAACTTTCAAGCCAGAAACAGACTCCATTTGAAATCTCTTCCAGTTACTACCACTTTCAATTACCAGATGGTCGTCTCTACTCAAACTAGGTCTGAAGTTCCTGTGCTTCTCTTGATCTGATGAATACTAAGAACTACTAATGATTACTCATGGGACTTTTATATGTGCAGAGGAACGTCACCTCCTTTAAATAAGCAACCGTATCACTGACAGATTTTTAATAAGACTAACTGTTTCCCAATTTTCTTTACCTATCTGTGACCTCAACTGCAGAAGGACCTGTATTTCCTCTGATGCTTATTCAAATCATTTTTCATATTTTACTGCTGTGAGAATACTAAAACAATGTTTACTGTAACTTTTCCTTAAATTACATTTAAAAAGTGATATTGAATTTACTGAAATAATATATATTTAGAGATTATTTTTATTTATTTATTTCATTTTATTGCTTTTTTGGGGTGGGTGGCCAGTACAGGGATCCAAACCCTGGGCCTTGGTGTTACAACACTGCACTCTAACCAGCTTAGCTAACTGGCCAGCCCCCTATTTAGGGATTATTTTTAAATTGGCTTTTGCCAAAATTGTAAAATGGGAGTTGCTTGCAAAATAATCTTTTTCCTATGTGCATTTGCTGTTGGGTATGATTATGCAGTTATTTATGGCTGATGTGTCACAAATGCAATAATTAAAATAAAAAAAGATGATTAGTGCCATCTGTCACATCAGTAATGGTTTTAAAGACAAAATTTTCAAAAAGAGAGAAATTTAGGGTATGATTATGCAGTTATTTATGGCTGATGTGTCACAAATGCAATAATTAAAATAAAAAAGATGATTAGTGCCATCTGTCATATCAGTAATGGTTTTAAAGACAAAATTTTCAAAAAGAGAGAAATTTTAAAAAAAGAACTGAACATGTTTAACAACTGTAAGCCATGGTTAAGCCCATAAAAGTTAACATTCCAGACTAGCATCCTTCCCTATATTCTCAAACTATCTATCCCCCTAATGGCCTTTAATGTATTTTAACATCTTTTAGGTTAAACTATTCCACTAACATATCTCCAAAGGTCTATTTTTGCTTATCATTTCTTTGTCTTTTTTGTTTTTTTAATTACAGAATCCTGTATTACCTGCATTGACCTACCTATAAATCACAGTCTTCCAAAGAGAAATGAAAATACCTTCTAATAACTCCTAAAATCATTTCTTCACTAAAACTTTCCTCTGCTTAAATATATTATTGATAAGTATTGGATTGAGGTAGACAGTTTTTAAATCATGGCAATTGTAGGAAGGGCAATCTATCTTTAGAATTCAGGGTTTTAAAATAATATGCATGTGATGTAATGCAAAATTTTTACAATGTGAATTTAGATTTAATATTCCTGTCCATTCCTCAGTTAGACAGA
>NW_007736155.1:40299-42763 GCF_000696425.1 Galeopterus variegatus | reverse complement strand
ACTCCTAAAATCATTTCTTCACTAAAACTTTCCTCTGCTTAAATATATTATTGATAAGTATCGGATTGAGGTAGACAGTTTTTAAACCATGGCAATTGTAGGAAGGGCAATCTATCTTTAGAATTCAGGGTTTTAAAATAATATGCATGTGATGTAACGCAAAATTTTTACAATGTGAATTTAGATTTAATATTCCTGTCCATTCCTCAGTTAGACAGATTGATTTTATTCCTCTACTCTTCTCATTTTTTATTAGAATATTAAAATTCCACAGCAAAACCAATGCAGTCCTTGAAAACTCAAAAGAAGAAAAAATAAAATTCCCTGTGGTATCAATCAAAGAAATTGATATAATCTTGTGACCACAGCATGCATTTTTTAAAGAAAGGGGGGAATTCTAGAGTAGAAGGAACTACACAATAATCTTGATTTATGATCTATTCTAGGCAGCATTTTATAACCCCAGGAATAAAAAATACACAGGACCTTCCCTTCAAAAGCTAGTTCACTGCAAGAATCTTCTACTCGTGTTAATCTTAATTTCCTCTGCTGTAGTTGATACTCACTGTTAATTTGCCAAGAAAAAATTATAAGGAAACACATATTTTCTGACAAAAAATTGACATAAAGAATAAAAAACATCAATCTAGCCACCCAATCATATTGAAAACATTTGACATACATGTAAGTATATAGATATACGTAAGACATAATTCATACTAAAATATAAATTCTTTTCTATAATAAGCATGCATATACTGTCAAGCTTTTTCTATCTCATAAAATATTTTAGCCATGCAATTTTAATGGCTCTACCATAATTTAACTTATTTAAGCCAGTTGATTTAACCCAATTTAATTAATCCTTATTTATTTAAACCACTCATCTCTTATTTCTTCATTATAAATAATGCTGCAATCCTATTTGATAAATATTTAAACCATACATGATTCTTTCCTTAACGAACATCTCCACAAGCAAATATATCACCTAACTACTAGGAGGAAATTCTCAAATTAATGAAATAAAAATCTTGATTGTAAAAGTTAAATTTATAAACAATTAATAATGACAAAATAATTTAAGCACATAAAACATGAAAAAGAAAAGTTTACCTTGTGCAAAAAGAACGGGATGAATTTTAAACCCTCCTCCATTTTTCAACCGCTGAGGCAATTGTTCAAAATGATAACTATCAATGTAGAAGTAAACTTTCAGAGCTTGCCGGCTTCCTTCTGCTTGATATGTAAGAGGAACATCTAAAATGACATTTAATGTTTTATTACTTTCTAAGATCAGGATATGCTATACGGTGTATTTGTTAACCTTTAAAAATAATCCTGAAAATTATTATAAGCTAATACATTAAAAGTGCTCATGTGTATCAAGTTTAGTTAGACAAATAGTGCAATTCAGTGAAAGAGTATTAAATCAGATTGTCATTAGCTAAAGCAAGAGATTTATTGTGGCACTGTATATAAAATCCTGTAATAGGAAACTTCGTTACACTTTGACATACCAGATGTCTCACTTAACTAAATGAGGAGTTTATTAGCTACACAGGGCCTGGATTCAGAATCTCCCAGAAGAGCTGCCTCATTCATATTTTCATCAGAATGAGTCCTTGGGGTATACTTCTTAAGTATTGTGCAAGAAATGGAGTACATAGCAGCCATTAACAAAATTAGCATGTGTTTTGCAAGCTCCATTCCAGAGCACATCAAAAATGTATTATCCTCTGTTGATGCCCTACAGTCATTAGAAATTATCTGTCCAAATTCTTGTAGCTATTTTCAAAGATCCTAAATTTAATTATTTAAGAAAAAAAAAACAACCTGAAAAGCTAAAATGCTGTAGGGGTATTGGTCACAATGCAATCATAAATCCTCTTCATTTTATGATACTTATCCACGACAAATATTTTCACCTCACTTTTTTAAAAAGTAAAATAAAAAGGGAGAAGGGAGGAGGAACAGGTAAAGAGTCCTGAAAATCAACTACAAGGTATATTGAGAAGTTAAAAAAAAAAGGCTAGAATAGTCACGCTAACCAATTAAAATTAAGGCCAAAATTTAGTAAGCATTTAATACATGTACTTGATTCAATATTTACTACTCCTATATGCTTCTTGATATAAAACTATATATAAAAGTAGAGTTCAAAGTTCAATGTCCTTTATGATCACAGATTGCAGGATCCTTATCAAATTTATCTATTTAATTCTGCATATCAATAAAGGAGACATTGCATTAACATTTACAAGACTCCTGCCACATAATGATGCTTATTTGTTTTTTTTTTTAATGACATTGGTTTAGGAGAGAGAATAAAGAAGCTTCTCAGTCAAAGGGTTTTGCATTAACATTTACAAGACTCCTGCCACATAATGATGCTTATTTGTTTTTTTTTTTTTAATGACATTGGTTTAGGAGAGAGAATAAAGAAGCTTCTCAGTCAAAGGGT
>NW_007736155.1:37659-40121 GCF_000696425.1 Galeopterus variegatus | reverse complement strand
CACAGATTGCAGGATCCTTATCAAATTTATCTATTTAATTCTGCATATCAATAAAGGAGACAATGCATTAACATTTACAAGACTCCTGCCACATAATGATGCTTATTTGTTTTTTTTTTTAATGACATTGGTTTAGGAGAGAGAATAAAGAAGCTTCTCAGTCAAAGGGTTGTAAGTTAATGGCATTTAATGATCAGGAAAACCCTGTTTTTCCAGTTTCTAAAATAAAACAGATTCAGAGACATTAAAGAAAATACAGATTTATACACACTAAATATTATTTATCTTCTCATTTCTTTTTTCATACACTGTCTCTCATTTATATTTTAATTTCTGTTAAATTCCATACCTTAACTTTTTGGCACCAATGTAGCCAATCTCTGTGTTAACAAATGAATAATGCCATTGAAAGGAAAATACTAATGCAACAAATGGAATTCTACCTCACAGGACTAGCAAAGAACTAATTAAGATATTAGGAATTAAAAAACTGAAACTTACTGAAAATTATCATAAGTTAAAACTAAGAGTACTATATTAAGAATGAAGACTATTTCCTTTAAAGTATTTGTTACATCTCTAAAAGGGCATAATAACTCTCATGAACATAGATGTAAAAATCCTCAACAAAATCTTAGCATATCCAATCTAACAATGTATAAAATTAATGTTACACCACAACCAAGTGGGATCTATCTCAGGTATGCAAGGCTGGTTCAACACTCACAAATCTACTAATGTAATCCATCACATCAACAGACTAGAAAAAAAAAAAGTATCATATCAATAGATGCAGGAAAAGCATTTGACAAAATCCAACTCATTTATGATAAAAACTGTCAGTAAAGTAAGAATACAGGAGAACTTTCTCACCTTGATAAAGAATATCTACAAAACCTACTGCTAACATCATATTTCACAATGAGAAACTATAAGCTTTCCCCCTAAGTTCAGGAGCAAAGCAAAAATTTCCCCTCACCACTACTTTTCAGCATCATACTGGAATAAGACAAGAAAAGAAAAGTATAAAGATTGGGAATGAAGAAATAAAACTGTCTTTGTTTGTAGATGATATGATCGTCTATGTAGAAAATCTGAAAAAAAATCAGCAAAATAACTCTGGAACTAATGAGCAATTATAGCAAGGTGGCAGGATACAGGTTAATATACAAAAGTCAACTGCTTTCCTATATACCAACAAAGAACAAGTGCAATTTGAAGTTAAAAACACAATAATATTTACATTAGCACTCCCTACCCCCAAATGAAATACTTAGTTATAACTTTAATAAAATACGTACGAGATGTATATGAGAAAAACTACAAAACTCTGATGAAAAAAATTTTTAAAAAACCAACTAAATAAATGGAGAGATATTCCTTGTCATGCATAGGAAGACTAGGATGACGTAAAATTGTCAAGATGTCATTTCTTCCCAACTTGGTCTGTAGTGTCAATGCAATACAAATCAAAATACCAAGAAGTTATTTCATGGATATTGGCAAATTGATTCTAAAGTTTATATGGAGAGGCAAAAGACCCAGAATAGCTAACACAATATTGAAGAAGAACAGAGTTAGAGGATTTAACAGTACCTAACTTCAAGACTTACTGTAAGTTATAATAATCAAGACCGAGTGGTACTGGCCAAAGAACAGACAGATATAGATCAATGGAACTGAATGGAGAGCCCAGCAATAGACCAACATAAATACAGTCAACTGATCTTTGACAAAGGTACAAAGGCAATAAAATAGAGCAAAGATAGTCTTTTTAACAAATGGTCCCAAGACAGCTGGACACCTACATGAAAAAATGAATCTAGACACTGACCTTACACCCTTCTCAAAAATTAACTCAAAATGAATTGCAGACCTAAACGTAAATGGCCAAACTCTACAACTCCTAGAAGATAACATAGGAGAAAACCTAAATGAGCTTGGGTATGGCAGTGACTTTTTAGAAATAACACCAAAAGCACAATCCACGAAAGAAAGCATTGATAATCTGGACTTCATTAAATTTTAAATTTCTGCTCTGCAAAAGGCAATGTCAAAAGTATGAGAAAACAAGTAACAAACTGGGAGAAAATAGACACATGTGATAAAAGACTATTATCCAAAACGTACAAAGAACTCTTAAAACTCAACAATAAGGAAACAAATAACCTCATTAAAAAATAGGCCAAAGACCTCAACAGTCATCTCACCAAAGAAGATGGCAAATAAATGTATGAGAAGATGTTCCACACCATGTGTCATCAGGGAAATGCAAATTAAAACAACACTGAGATAACACTATCCACTATTAGAATGGCCAAAATCCAGAACACTGACAGCCCCAAATGCTAGCAAGGATGTGGAGCAACAGGAACTCTTATTCATTGCTGGTGGGGATAATACAGACTTTCTGCAAAATAAGTTTAATTATATACAACCTATTCATTTAGCTAGTTTATTCT
>NW_007736155.1:35228-36763 GCF_000696425.1 Galeopterus variegatus | reverse complement strand
TAAAGTATAGACGTTGGGTGATTATTATGTGCCGAACTAGTTTCATCAATTGTAACAAATGTACCACTCTGGTGTGGGGTATTGACAATGGGGGAGACTGTGCATGTGTGGGGACAGGGGTATATGGGAAATCTCTACTTTCCCCTAAATTTTGCTGTGAACCTAAAACTTCTGTAAAAATATAAAATATTTTTCATAAGTACATAATAATGAGGAGTTAAAATTGTTGCTTTCTGTTTGTGGAAATCTATTTGCTATGAAAAACAAACTTGATGATGGGACTATGTAATGATTAAAAGCTCCAAAACCATTATTGCATGAGGAAAAGTTCCCTGGTAGTATCTTATAGAGGTATTCATCCTAGAAATGAATTTCAACAGTGCCTTCCCATCCCTGTAAACATGGCCTACAAGAACTGAATGGGCCAGTGAGTTTGAAAATCAGTCTTTCCCTAAGAAGTTATTAGTTCCCTCTGTATGGATTATTCTTCCCTAGCCTGCAGCAAGGTTGTGTTCTCATGCTACAGATCTCAGCTTAAAAGCCACTTCTGCAGAGAAACCCCTGAAAGGGCTGCCTCACCCTTTTTCCTTATGCATTGGCTTATTTTCTTCAGAGGATTTATCACAGTCCTAACTAACTTTGTAGTTGCTTCCTTATTTATGGTCTCCCAACTAGGCTGTCAGCTCCGTGGAGCCAAGGACCATGGCATCCCCAGCTCCAGACACAAAGTCTGGCTCATGTGGGAATAGTGGGGTCTCAAACATATTCATTTTCCTAATAATTAGTTACTATAAAATTACCTGTATCACCACAGAAAAGGAGAAGACTGTTGTCAAAAATGCATATTTTCCACAAAATAGATTGAATTAAATTCAACTTCATCATTTAGCTAGTTTATTCCTCTTTCACTAATTATACAATATGTTATTATTATACCTTGTACTTCCCTTATCACCGAAGTGGGTCAAATTGGCTATTTATTCCTTCTATCTCTCACAGTCTCTAAGCTCCATGCTGATAGGAATGTTGTTTTATTTGCTCACCATTATATCCCTAGAACTTAATTCAGCACTTAGCATGTTATATATATATTCAATAATTATTTCTTCAATGAAAAAGAAATGTCTTCAATCCAGACATCCAAGTTCTACTTTCATGACAAGCCATAATTCTTCAGAATCTCATTATTCTTTAATGCAAAAATAAGATTATGGGTGATGTTATAAATATAGCTTTCTGAAAAAAATGCAAAGTAATAAAGTAAGAAGGATGGATGCGAACAATTACTGAATAGTACCATAAGCCATATGTAATGCTAGTGGCTTCCTAATTCACTTTCTTAAATTTAAGTGCCTCAACCCTGTGAGTTAGGGAAAGCTGACATTCTCATATTTGCAAATGAGAATGGAGGCAAAATTTGAACCCAGGTTTCTTGACTTCAGAGCCAAAGGTCTCTTTACACCTTCATGCTTCCTTCCCTCTGCACTCAATCCTCCCCTCACAGACACGCAGCCAACTAGGCTCCATTCCAGTGA
>NW_007736155.1:29073-34379 GCF_000696425.1 Galeopterus variegatus | reverse complement strand
AACAAAGGATTGGAACTGGTCCTTCACTAGAGAATTATTTTCAAAAGTTGAGGTTATGCTGCAAAGAAATACATGAAAATGTACCGCTAAATGTCTATCACAATTTTTGTGTTTGCCCCAGGTACATCTACATTTACATACTACTATTACTTACATGGTCTCCATTATCTTTAACATTTGGTATGTGTTACAATATGCCCAAGTTAAATCTTTCTCAGTGGATATGCAACAATATTTTATCAAGCTTATGATATTGGTTCTTCTACTTGCTCAAAAAACCACTTGCCAATAATGTCATGTTGGAACTATAAAAAACAATACTACTGTGAACTTATAGTTCCTCAGGCAAAACTTTAAAAAACATTGGGTTATATCACGAAAATAGAATTCTTTCTGCCTTCAGCAAAACTGTGCCAACATTATTCAAGTAAATGAAAATATATCCTATTGCAGACATATCCACAGTAGACTGCACAATTTGTTCAAACACTATCACCCTTATCGAATAATACCCTCTGCCAAGAAAATTCTCCTATGAGTATAACTTTAAATTTCTAACATTGTACTTCATGTTCTAGTTCTCTTTCTCATTCATCAGTAGAAATGAAACTTTAACAAATTTCTGTTCTCTCTACCTTTTAAGTTAATATAAGCAGCATCAACATTTTTTTTCCCCCACATCCAAAGCTACCTTCAAGGCCAAGTCACCTTCATCTCTCACCTGGGTCATTCAGTATCTTCCTAACCGTGTCTAGGCTTCTGCTCTTGCTCCCAGAACAGCCTAATCCACAAAGCAGTCACAGGCAGCCTTTTCATATGTAAACCAGATCCCCACATTCGCAGGCTCCAGGACGTGGTTAGGAAGGCAAAGCTTTCTCAGTAGTGGGCAAGCCCTGTATGGCTTTCATCTTTCTATCTGTCCCCTTCACTCCCTCTGCTCCAGCCACGCAGACCTACTTGCCATCCTGAGAGCATGCTACACGTGCTCGCACCCCAGAGTCCAACTGCGTCTGGGACACCCCTTTCCCAAGCTCTGCATGACTCGCTCCCTCAACCCCCGTCAGAGCTCTGCTCTCCTTACTAAGGCTTCCCTCCCTCCCCTCTTATTTGCAAACATTTCACTTGCCCCTTCATTTTTATTCTTTGCTTTCTTTTATTTCTCTTCATATATCATGAATATTATTACCTTCTAATTCATTATAAAATTAACTTGTGTATCTTGCTTATTATTTATCTCTCCCTACTTGAATATAAGCCCCATGAGAGATACTAGTTTGTTTAGTTCTCTACTGACTTCAAAACCTAGAATAGTCTTGGCAAGAAGAAGTCATTTAAGAAATTTTTGACGAGTGAATTAAAGAGTATCATTCTTAAGTCAGATCATGGATTAAATGAACATTTAATGAGTCTCCAGACAGTACCAGACATTGGGAATGTGAAAAGTAAGACTCTTCCTGGCCTTGAAGTTTACATCTTCTACTATATATACAGGATCCTCACACTTATGAAGAAAACAAGAGACACAGAAAAATAATAACAAACTGCTGAAGCTTTCTTGGACTGATATATACATTTTAAATCTATCTATGACAATGTCGAAATAATAGACAAATGATGATAACTTGCAGAAAATAAAAGATGTAGACATTAAACCATAAGTATTGCTACTTCTCTAAATGCGTAACTTCTAGATACTGCCTTTGTCAGATTTAATGATAAAAATTGCTAAACCAAAGGGATACTTTTTAACCCTTAAATTCCTAATATAAATACATATCAAATAGATTAATATCAAAGGTATACCAAATGTTAATTCTTTGATTCCAAAGATATTCTATAAACCTTTAACTACTTACTTGCAACCAATGGCTCCTCTTCTGATGGTTTGAAGTAAAAGGAAACCTTTTCCAAATCAAATAGTGCAACCAGTGTATCTTCTAGCATGGCTTGTTCATCTGTCTGCAAAGAAAGAAAAACAATATATTACATAATATGACATAATGTAATGTAATGGTACCTGACATAATGTAAATCCAGACTAAAAGCAGCTTTACTTGTGTTTTCTTTACATACAAGACAAAATTATCATCACTTCTCTAAGAATTTACTGCCCAAAATGGAATTAACAAATCCCTAAAGGTTATAAGTTTCTTTTATGGTTTTACATTTTTTTCTTTTCCCTATTGTGCACATGGTTCTACACATAATTTTTAAGTCTATACTGTAGCTAGATTCTAACCATATTGATTTCACTTATCATTTACAAATAAACACACAAAAATCATGCTATATGCTAATTGTCTTCAAGCTTTTTAAAATCTCATGAATATAATAGTTGAAAAGTAGAAATACTGTTTAATTTAAAAGCCACACTAGATAATAGTTATCCTACTTTATAATAAGATAATTTATTCATTATTCAACTTGGTGTTTATTAGAACTGTGATTTCCATGTATGTAATTATTTGTCTTCCCTCAAGCTTGGGGGCAAGAATCATTTTCACCTCACGTGTGTTTATGGGACAAGTGATTCACCAGAATCTTGCAAATATCAGATGTGATTTTGTTTTAATCATTCGTCTCATTCTACAGCAGATAATTTTGCAGCTGAGCAGAGTAAGGCCCGGACAAACTCACCTTCAGTGCCTGTCTCAGAGACATCACCTTTCTGGTACTAGATCTGGCTCTCCTATCAGCCGTTTAAGGCACTTTCCACAGCGTCTTTTACTAGTTTTTGTCATAGAAGTAAATTAACCTTACCATACACAGCTTATCTCTTAAAGGTAACATTTGTTTCCATAAGCATTCAATGATTCTTTTAAATAGTAAGCTTAACATACCTTATATAACATTTTTAAAATTTGCTGTAAGCTAATAGCCATATTTGGGGCTCCATCTACAGAGGGTGAAGGAGGTGTAAAGAATTTCCACTGAGCAAAAAAGAATTAGTAAGGCAGCCCCAGCCCCACAGAAGGGCAGCATGGAAACAAAAAGGTTGAGAGAATCATCACCTTTGCCCCTTGCTTTGGTAATTAACATAGTGCATGGCACACAGTAAGGGCTGGATAACTGTTTATTAAATTGATATTTTTAAAAAATCCTTTTGAAGTGCAGAAAAATTTCACAAACCTGGAAGGAAAAAACAGGACTGAAGAATCAGCATTTTTCTGATTGAGAGAAACACACAGAGGAAGAAATGTCCCAAACAGTCTGGCCTCTGAGTGCTATAGTGCAAGCCACAAGGTTCCAGCAGACGTGGCCAAAGCGATAGCCAGGTGACCACTGGCTGTTCCTAGAGCTCAAGGACACAAAGACCGCCAGTGTCTGCAGCTCCCAGAGAGCCATTCACTTTCCCAGGTGGATTTTATGCTCTTATTAAGAAGCAGAAAAACTACAGGTTTCTTTGATTTTTTTTTTCCTTAGCAACCTGTGGATTTCTTTTTATCAATTCCTTAAATATACTTAAAATTTTTACAATGTCACTTTTTTTAAAAACTCAGCTTTGCTCAGGATTGCTTTGGCTATTTGGGGCCTTTTCTTGTTCCATATGAATGTTAGGATTCTTTTTTCTGTTTCTGTGAAGAACGTCATTGGTATTTTGATGGAGATTGCGTTGAATCTGTAGATCACTTTGGGTAGTATGGACATTTTCATAATGTTAATTCTTCCAATCCACGAGCATGGAATATCTTTCCCTTCTTTTGTGTCCTGTTTAATTTCTCTTAACAGTGATTTGTAGTTCTCATTGTAGAGATTGTTCAGATCCTTGGTTACCTTTATTCCTAGATATTTTATTTTTTGGTGACTTGTAAATGGGCTAGTTTTCTTGATTTCTTTTTCTGCTAGTTCATAGTTGGAGTTTAAAAATGCTACTGATTTTTGCGTGTTGATTTTGTATCCTGCAACTTTGCTGAAATCATTTATCAAGCACTGCCTGATTTCAAATTATACTACAAAGCTATAGTAACCAAAATAGCATAGTACTGGCATAAAAACAGACATGGACCAAAGGAACAGACTAGAGAACCCAGAAATCAGCCCATGTACCTACAGCCATATGATCTTCAACAAAGGAACCAAGAAAATACACTGGGGAAAAGACTGCCTCTTTGATAAATGGTGCTGGGAAAACTGGACATCCATATGGAGAAGAATGAAACTAGACCCATACCTCTTGCCATATACCAAAATCAATTCAAACTCGATTAAAGAATTAAATATATGTCCTGAAACTATAAAACTGCTAAAAGAAAACATAGGGGAAACACTTCAGAAATTAGGTCTGGGCACAGACTTTATGAATATGACCACAAAAGCTCAGGCAACAAAAGGAAAAATAAACAAGTGGGATTATTTCAAACTAAAAAGCTTCTGCACAGCAAAAGAAACAATTAACAGAATGAAAAGACAACCAACAGAGTTTGGTTGTTTTTTGGAAAATATTTGCAAAATATGTATCCAACAAAGGATTAATATCCAGAATATACAAGGAACTCAACAGTAAAAAAACAAGTAATCCAATTAAGAAATGGGCAAAGGAGCTGAATAGGCACTTCTCAAAGGAAGACATAAGAGTGGCCAACAGACACATGAAAAAATGCTCAACGTCACTCAGCATCCAGGAAATGCAAATCAAAGCCACACTGAGATATCATCTCACTCCAGTTAGGCTGGCTATTATCAAAAAGATTGAGAATAACAAATGCTGGCAAGGATGCGGAGAAAGGGGAACCCTCCTACACTGTTGGTGGAACTGTAAAATGGTGCTGCCATTATGGAAAATGGTATGGAAGTTCCTCAAACTACAGACAGAACTGCCATATGATCCTGCATTCCCATTGCTGGATATATACCCAAAGGAAAGGAAATCATCATGTCAAAGGGACACCTGTACTTCTATGTTTATTGTAGCTCTATTTACAATAGCCAAGAGTTGGAACCAGCCTAAAAGCCCATCACGAGTGGATAAGGAAAATGTGGCCAATTTATACGACAGAATACTACTCTGCTATAAAAAAGAATGAAATCCTGCCATTCGCAGCAACATGGATGAACTTAGAGAAAATTATGTTAAGTGAAATGAGCCAGGCACAGAAAAAGAAACACTGCATATTCTCACTAATACGTGGGAGCTAATAAAAAAAAAAAAGAAAAAAAAAAAAAAAACCCCCCCCCCCCAAAAAAAAGATAACAACAATCACAATAATTTGTTGAACTTTTTAAGAGATGAGAACAGAACTGAGGTTGCCAGTGGTGGGAAAGGGGAAGGGGGAGGGGGGAAAGAGAGAAATTGGTAAAGGGTCACA
>NW_007736155.1:21469-28396 GCF_000696425.1 Galeopterus variegatus | reverse complement strand
ATGCTCAACGTCACTCAGCATCCAGGAAATGCAAATCAAAGCCACACTGAGATATCATCTCACTCCAGTTAGGCTGGCTATTATCAAAAAGATTGAGAATAACAAATGCTGGCAAGGATGCGGAGAAAGGGGAACCCTCCTACACTGTTGGTGGAACTGTAAAATGGTGCTGCCATTATGGAAAANGAAAGGGGAACCCTCCTACACTGTTGGTGGAACTGTAAAATGGTGCTGCCATTATGGAAAATGGTATGGAAGTTCCTCAAACTACAGACAGAACTGCCATATGATCCTGCATTCCCATTGCTGGATATATACCCAAAGGAAAGGAAATCATCACATCAAAGGGACACCTGTACTTCTGGTAGCTCTATTTACAATAGCCAAGAGTTGGAACCAGCCTAAAAGCCCATCACGAGTGGATAAGGAAAATGTGGCCGATTTATACAACAGAATACTACTCTGCTATAAAAAAGAATGAAATCCTGCCATTCGCAGCAACATGGATGAACTTAGAGAAAATTATGTTAAGTGAAATGAGCCAGGCACAGAAAAAGAAACACTGCATATTCTCACTAATATGTGGGAGCTAATAAAAATAAATAAGTAAATAAATAAATAAACACCCCCCCCCCAAAAAAAAGATAACAACAATCACAATAATTTGTTGAACTTTTTAAGAGATGAGAACAGAACTGAGGTTGCCAGTGGTGGGAAAGGGGAAGGGGGAGGGGGGAAAGAGAGAAATTGGTAAAGGGTCACAAAAATCCAATACATTGTATAATGATAAATTAAAAAAAAATTAAAAATATTTAAAAATCAGCTTCATTGAGATATAATTCGCATACTGTATAATTTATTATAGTCTCAGCACTGTGCAGCTATCACCATCATCAAATTTTAGAATTTCATCACCCCAGAAAGAAACCCAGCACCAGTTGACACTCACTCCCCATTTCCCTTCTTCCAACCCTCAGCCTTAGGCGACCACTAGTCTACTCATATTTTCAGTCTCTAAAATTTACCTGTTTAGCACATTTCATCATCATGGAATCAACAGCATGTAGTCATTCATGACTGCCTTATTTCACTTAGCATAATGTTTTCAAGGTTCATCCATGTCGTAGCATGTGTCAGTACTTCACTCCTTTTTATTGATAAATAGTATTTCATCGTATGGATACACCACTTTTGTTTATCCACTTGTCAGCTGATGAACGTTTGGGTTGTTTCTACTTTTTTGCTCTTACGAATAACCTTGCTAGGCACATTTGTATATGAGTTTTTGTGTGAATGTAAGTTTTCATTTCTCTATGGTATTACCTAAGAGTAGAATTTCTGGGTAATATAGAAACTCATGCTTCATATTTTGAGGAACTGCAAAACTGTTTCTCAAAACGGCTGCACTATTTTACATTCCCATGAGCAATTTACGAGGGTTACGATTTCTCCAGATCCTCGTCAACACTTGTTATTGTCTGTCTGTGGATTATAGCCATCCACAC
This sequence comes from Galeopterus variegatus, assembly GCF_000696425.1. NCBI lineage: Eukaryota > Metazoa > Chordata > Mammalia > Dermoptera > Cynocephalidae > Galeopterus > Galeopterus variegatus. Next base: position 26,891 of record NW_007736155.1, on the reverse strand, counting down.
CATGTGTGATGTGGTGTTTCACTGTGGTTTTGACTTGCGTTTCCCTAACGACTAATGATGTTGATCATCTTTTCATATGTTTCTTGACCATTTTTATATCTTCTTTGGAGAAATATCTTTTCAAATCCTTTGCCCACTTCGTAATTGGGTTATTTGTCTTCTTACTGTTGCATTTTAAGAGTTTGTTATATACCCTTGATATGCCACTTAACAGATATATGACTTATAAATATTTTCTCCTGTTCCTTGAGATATCAAATAAAATTAAGTTTAAAGTAAAAGTACCAACACTTGATTACACAATGGCAGCTTTAAAGTAAGGAGAATAGAATGAAAATGATGCCTCATTCGCTCACTCATTCAACAAATAAATACACCTACCATGTGTTAGGAAGTGGGATTTATATCACACATAATTTACATTTGATAAACAAAGATTAATTAATATTTATTTTGCTTTTAAACACTTTTCCCAAATTGCCTTATTTTAAATTTTTTATTAATTGAATCTTTCTTATTTGGTTGTATTAGCAACCAAATAAGAAACTGATCACCACATAGAATGAACAGTCTTTTCAAAAGAATCTACTGCATCTCGGAAGTACACTGTGAAGGACTTCCTTACCTTATCATTCCAGAACTTTCTATAGCTGTGCAGTATAGCAATCACCTTCCTACACTCAACATCACTGAAGAAAAACATTATTTTGATGCATAAACTTATACATATTTTTAAATTTGTTTTTTATTAGCATATTCATTGTTGCAAATCATACTTATTCTTTATGCCCCTTATCTAATCTCCACCCTCCCCTCCCCCTCCCCCTTCTCCCTTCACTCTTCCTCCTCTCCTTCCCCACTTCCCACTCTCCCTCTAATAACCATAGATTTATTCTCTCCATCTGATAAATTAACTGTTCCTTTGTTGGTTTGTTGCCTAGATGATCTGTCCAGTACTGAGACAGGTGTGGTCAAGGCCTCCCCTATTATTGTAAAGCAGATGCTTCTTTTATCACTCTGGAGTATGCTTTATGGAAAGAGAGGACCTCTTCTTTTTTTTTTTTTTCCTTTGGTCTCCACTGGTGCCTTTCCTTGTGTCTATGCAGTTGAGAGTCTGGTGTGCCATCTGCATGGTCACTGTCACTGCTACTATAGAGACTAGCCACTTTTGTGGCAGCCATGGCAATTGCAGTAGCTCTAGTGGGCTACCCACGTGGAAACGGTGTTTTTGGTGTGCTCTTTACCTTGTTGCGGCTGGGTTTGGCTTCCCCCAGCTCCAAAATTATACATATTTGTTTAAAAACTCAACCATGTTACTGGGTAGCTATATTTTCTATGTGTACTTTAACATATGAAATAAGTTCTCATGTTTAAAATCTATTTAATGAGTACCTGAAGTTTATATATAAAAGTGAATATACTTGCCTTTAAACATCATGACAACTATCAGAACCATGGAAAGTGTATGTGAAAAATTCTAAGTTCACCACAGTTTCATTTTTCAAATATTTCAAGATGCTTTCTTTATATCCACTATGGAAAACTGATGCATAAACATGAAATATTCTACAGTAATTAAGGCAGTGTTCTTAGATTTAACAGGACAAACATGTATACAAAGGAAGGAACTAAAATTATTTAACACATGCAAATTTTAAACAGACTGTCAGACAGTATAGCATGCAAGTTGTCTGAGCTTGTCTATCAAGCATGTTCCAGAATGTTAACCTCAATGGGAGCTTTGCTTTCATGACAGGCTGTTTCTTCTGGACTGGAAATAAGGAACAGCAGCATGAAGACCCTCTTTCTTCTGATGACCTTTTTCAGTCTTTGCTTAGGGATGAAGAATTAGTAACAGATGGAGGCTTTCTCAGCTTTTAGCAGCCAGGGAGATGAGATAAAAAATCAAGAAAAAAGGAATGCATTCTACATACTTATTAAAATTTGAAGGACCGTGGAAAAATACAGTTTTTTAAAAAGTAGCTCAGTGACTGTGGATACAACATTGTAGAAGACAATGAGGGGGGTGGGGGGTGGATGAAAAATCACATCTTATTTGGGAACATGTGACAATGTAAGTTTCAGCTGAAACAGATAGTAGGAGTCAAGTGATTCCTTACCAAGTTGGGTGACAGAAGTGACTGAAAGTGAAAAAGAACACCTGCATTGGCTATCTGTTCCAGCCACCTCCTGCTGGCTTCCCAAGTTTCCATCTCATTTTCTTTGCTGTTGTCAAACATCTGGTTTAAGGCTGCCATGAGCTGTTCGGAGAAGGCACAGACTGTGGCCACGAGACTTTGGCAGAAAACCATGTCTCTCCGGAGCTGTGTCTCACTGTCTGTGATCCAAGAGAACGTAAAGACAGCTTGAAAATCTCATAGATGGAGAAAAGCAATTCATTAGGCATTTACGTTCACTGTTATTCCATTTTTATCACTAAACTCACACCATGTGAAAGATGTAACTGAGCTCTATTAAGTACACAAATTTTAGCAATGTCCTTCTTAGAAAAGGCCAACCACCAAAAATTGGTAGAAATATTAAAATAATTTGTCTTAATTGATAGTGACTATTCTGCAATCATTACATTATTTTGAGACCGAGGGAAAAAATAAGGCTTCATTTACTTATATTTTCTTTTCTTTACACAATTCACACTTGCTGCAATGAAACTTTCCTAAAGGAAACTCAAAGTACAATTTTTCAGTTTGTGCTGCCAAATAAAATACAATATTATTAATACTATTTTTTTAATTACCTACTAAACCTACTCAAATGTTAATGTCAAATGCACATGGGGAAAAGAGTATTTAATGTCCAACTGTTTATAAAAATAATTAAATCTGTATCTCCTGAACTAAGTTGTTCAGCTTCATAAACTATAAATAAGTCCAAATTTAAAGGAATATGAATTCTTATATTTCTTTGACATGAGTAATGTACAGTTTTAGCATAAATTGACTTTCATGTTTACTAGAATTCTTATCCTGCAGCTGACTGGATTTTCGGTTGACCCACTTTGCAGGTATGTTTGCCCTGTTAATTGCCACTCCTGAGCTGAAGTTTTTTCAAATGGAAAGAAGCCAACACAGAGGGTTCATTTCTTTGAGTGGGTGGACATATACAAACTACATAAACTGCATAGACACCATGCTGTACATTCTGCACATTGAAAACTCACTTGTATTAAAACAATAACAAAGGAAAAAATAACCTCTGCCCCAAAGAGTATGGACTATTTGCAGGGCTCATGGAAACTTCTGCAATAAAGACACATTGTCAATATTAGTGTATAACATACAGATAAATGCTGCCTTTATTCAGTGTTGACTTCTTGTTTTATTGACAAAAAGGCATAATTTTTAAGATGTTTATCAAGAACATTAAACATCTGTTTTTAATAACCATCAAAGGCATGTGTACACATAATATAATTCCTTTGTGTTACTCAGTTTCACTGTTACAACACCCACGCTTGAAAATTTTATTTTAAAAGAATTAAATATTAAAAATAATTCTATATTGAAAATATTCATTTATTAGGTTGAACTATGTGAACTTGCTGCTTTGGTCAGTCCAAATGGTTGAGTACAACAATTCCATATGGTTTAACTTATTAATTTAACCAACATGTATTAAACATTTCCCTTAAGTGGTTCTATCCCATGTGCTCCATGCTACTAAATGGGAAAGAGCGTTTTACAGGTAACTATAAAATGTCCAAACTGGGAACAAACTTTGTCCAATTCTCAATTAAGAAAAAAACAAAACACCTATTTTGTTGTGCACAATTTCTAACAGAGAGCAGACATTCAATAAATGTTTCTGAATGAATGAATAAAAATAATGACTGAGTAGAGCTAACAAACAAATGAATTCAGTGAAATGAAGATTCCTGAGTTCATTTTCTGGCTTCTTGAAATGTCTGGATTTAGTTTGACTTACGAGGGTAATTCAGATAGCATGTCAGCTCAAATGCGCAGCTAGAATACTGAGGCTGAAGATGTATTTAAGCCAAGTTAAGATTTTCATTCAACCTCATTATCAAATCAGAAGTGATCACAATTAACATTCACTAGTCTTTTCAATATGCAACACCTGTTGATAAGTAACTGCCACATTTTAACACTGAATATCCCACAGGAAGTAAACATTGCACCAATTACTGGAGATACGGAGAAGTCCAAGTTGGGACCTTGGCTGTGTCTATGCTCATAGTAGAGTGGTAGAGGTAAATACACAAGATGTCTTAGACCACACTGCCATTTAAATTCTAAACCAACATACTTTCAGTTGAAAGACACTTAACAAATGCTTATTACTTCTGGAGGTGATTTTCAGTTTCCACCTTCCTATTTTCAACAGAGAGTAGAAGACTCGTTTGCATTGACTTCAAAATGCACATCATGTATCAAGAACTTTTCAAGTAGCTTTTTACAAATTATCATCTCTCACAGTGAGTGACAAAGTTAGAAAACTCAATGGCATAAAGGGGTCCTCACAACTTTTCTTCAACTTCTCAATGTGTCACCTCCCTCCATCCATTCCACAACCAGCCACGGTCTAACAGGGTGGTTGTGAGATTAGTACGATGTATCTGAAAGCCCCTGGAACAGCAGGCTGTGCAAACCTCTCTTGTTTGAGCCACACTACTGCTCAACGTTCCCCAAACATTAAATGCCCTGATAGCCCACACTTGGTCTATGGGCTCCCTCTGTCTATGGGCCCTGTCCTCCCCTCTCCACCTAGCAAACTTTAAGTCCTTCTCAAGAATCAACTCATCAAACTATTGAAGCACACTGAACTCTTGAAATATTATCTTCTCTTGTGAAATTTCCTCCCTCCTCCAGTAAGTTCTGTAAACTTAGTTATATCACCACAAACCTGGGAACATCCCTCCACCACCGGGCGAATCTCATAGCATTGGGAGGGTTTGTCTACCTGTTTGTGTTCCCCAAGGGACCTCAGCAAGGCCAGGGGAAGCAGCATATCATGGGAGTTATGCTCACAGGCCCTAGAGGCACAGAATCTGCTTTCATCTACCCATTTTAAACCATATGACCTTAGATATCAGATCTCTATGTGCAAAATGGGGGCCATTCCTACTTCTTAGATCTGTGACAAAGATAAATAGGATAAAAACATTTAAAGCACTTAGAGTAAAATCGGGTACCATTATTGTGATTTTTCCCTTCTCTAGCACCTAGCACAGTGCCTGGCACTGAGTAGGTGCTTATTTTTATTGCTGAATGCAGAAGGAACAACATGAAAAATAAAGAAATAAACCAAAATCTGCTAACTCTCAGTAAAAACATCCAAGTCTTTTCTTTTTAATTATTCAGCCAAACAAAATTCCTAAGTGTCCATCCTTTACCAAAGGTATTCTTATTCCCCATTTTTATCAATAAGAAAGAACTACAGT
>NW_007736155.1:17956-20875 GCF_000696425.1 Galeopterus variegatus | reverse complement strand
CCTAAGTGTCCATCCTTTACCAAAGGTATTCTTATTCCCCATTTTTATCAATAAGAAAGAACTACAGTAAGAATCACAGCAGCTGCTTCCAGCTTCTAGCAAAAGAAGAAAAGCGGGGGCTCTGGTTTTCTGTGACAGCTTGTTTATTATTTTAGTACAGTACAATTTGTCTTGTAGTGGGAATACACTCAAAACAAATGCTTTTTTGTACCTATCAAATGTTTCAACTTCATTTGTAAGTGCTTGAGTAAGTGCTCAAATAATGGCATACACTCAAAACAAATGTGCAGCCAGTATTTAAGCACTTACGACTCATTTTCTACAAACATGTATTAAAATATTAACACCTCATTTAATCTTGGTTATTTAATAAGTTCAATTTCCTTAATCAGCTAGCTGGCCTATGAATGAGAGAATATGATGGTTTCTAGACACACACAAGTAATCCCAGCCATTATTTGACACACAGACTGTAGGGAAAAGAAAGCAAAATAAACAAAGAAATTAGAGAAAGAGAAAGGTAGGAATAAAAGGGGGTTAAGAATAGTATTTAGCAGACATAGTCCATCCTTTTCAAGTGAAGAACATAATTTCACAGACAAAAATACGGAGTAATTTGGCTACTGCTTTGGTGCCATTCTATATATATATATATATATAAAAGAGAAAAGAGAGTGTCCAAATAAAGTAGGAAAAATGAGAATCATGAGAGGAACAGAAAAATAAGATTGAAATAAAAACAAGCATCTGCCAGAACAACCATTTGAATATTAATGAATAACACAATGTATTCCAAGATCACTTTTGGAATTGGCAAAACTAAGTTTGAATTACAAGACCGTGGCCTATTTATTCATTTAATCAATAAGGCCTAACATGCATAATCTTCAGATGCTCAAAAATATGTGTTGAATGAATACCATTTACTATTATTAGTCTGCCCAAATGTCAATTGCTTCATCTTTAAAACTGTGGAGGCAATAATATTCTCACGAAGTGGCTGCAAGGGCCCAATGAAATCCATAAAAATGAGGCCCATGAAGTGTGTTGTTATTAGTAAAGCTCAAAAAATGTAAGATATTTTTGTTATTATTATTACTCAGTCAAAAAGTAAGGCAAAAACTTGNAAAAAATGTAAGATATTTTTGTTATTATTATTACTCAGTCAAAAAGTAAGGCAAAAACTTGTTTAATTAAGGCAAAATTCAACCAACCAACCAAAAGCCCTCTTGATTAACTTGATTCATTTGTTCATGTATAATTTAAAATTTCCAAGTGTGGAAGATTGTAAAAGTGGTCACAAATTCTTCCCCTCCCTGTATCCAGGCCCTTGCAATATAATTGTGAGGCTCCTCCCATCAAACACAGTCCATGCCTCTACCCCTTGAATCTGAGCCTGCCATGTACATGCCTTGGCCAACTAAAGGTGGCGAGCTCTTGACACTTTTGCTCTCTTCTTAGAATTTTGCAAATCTAGCATGTGAACAAGACCAGGCTAGAGGCTAGCCTCACAGATGATGAGAGACATATGGCCCAGTCAGCCCTGTGACCCTAGCTAACAGCCAGCCGACTGTCACATGCACATATGTGACCAAGACCGCTGGCACATAGGCAAACCCAACCAAGATCAGCAAAACCTGGCGCAGATCAGCAGACCAGCCTAGATGACCTGTACAGGCGAGCAATAATAAATGGTTGTTGCTTTAAGCTACAAAGTTTTAGGATTTTTTTTTAACACAACAAAAGCTAACTGATAAAACAGGTAATCATTCAGGTTATATTTTTAGGAGCTAATACCTAGAAAATCTAAAGTTACTGTAATGGTATTTGTGCATACACACACGCTTTATGTGAAATAGATTAATAAAAGTAAGTCAACAACATGTCTATGTCCCTGCATCTACAGAAAGAGACATAAAGCAAGCTAACGTTAAACTGTTCACTCCAACTGTATTTGAATTTTTCAACCTTTAGGATCCATTTCCTTCTAAATGAATTCTGAATAAAAACCTTGCTGAAATATTTCATAGATTGTTCTTTTCTCATTTATATCATTTTTCATTTGTTCTTGCAACAAATATTTGTTGAATATCTATTTGCCAGTCACTATTGCGGCTTATGTTGATTATCAAAATAGATACAGTGACCGACTTTATGACACTAACAGACTTTCATCTGTAATTTAGAGTTTATCAAATATTTAATCGTTCGTTAGTTTCACTTTCTATTGCCAAAATTGTTTGAGCTCTCACTAAGTCCATGGTAGAAGTATTTTAGTATAAGATTTGTAAAATGTTTACATATATCCTTGTTCATAAACAAAAGGTAGGCACAGTTTCACAGTAAATTCTATTTGCACAATTAACTTACCAAAACCTGCTCCCTTCTCCTTTGTAATGGCACTCTGTTTAAGTACATAGTTCTATGTTTTCATGTTCTTACCCATAATCAAAGATGAGTATATGTTGTGTTTTTATTAAAACTATAAAAATTTTGTAAAGATCTTTCCAAGGCTTTCAAGAAAGTAGGGATCATATTTCCACCTATCTTTGTAAATGGTGGAAGGCACTGACTTCATATTGTAAGACTTCAAGGTGCTGGGCCACAACCACTTCAAACAGTAAAAATCATGCAACATATTACCTGAATATTCAAGAAGAGCCAGGAGTATCCTACACTTTACCTCTGCAGAGCAAGAAAACACATAGGTTAGTTGTTTACACTTTTTTCTGCCACAAACATCACATTTTAACTGCCTAGGAAAAATTCACATAATCTTATTATATTAGATAATAAAAATCTCATTTACTTGACATGCTACACTTACCTACCTGTATAAATTCTATCCATTGCTCAAGACCCTAAAATGTCTTCTTGCTCTGAGTTATATGAGTTTATGAAACACCTTCCAAATCCTGC
>NW_007736155.1:14743-16956 GCF_000696425.1 Galeopterus variegatus | reverse complement strand
AACCCTCAGTGTTGCCCCCGTACCGGACCGGGGACCGGCAACGGGATTGCAACGCTTGGTGTTGCTCCCGCGCCTCACTCAGCCAGTGAGCGGGAACCGGTCTGTATGTGGGATCCGAACCCTCGGGTGGGAGCGCCGCCGCGCTTCCCAAGCGGCGCACTTATCCAGTGCGCCACCGGACCGGCCCTCCCTTTCTCCTTTTTAATGGCACTCTGTTTAAGTACATAGTTCTATGTTTTCATGTTTTTACCCATAATCAAAGATGAGTATATGTTTCTGTGTTTTTATTAAAACTATATAAATTTTGTAAAGATCTTTCCCAGGCTTTCAAGAAAGTAGGGATCACATTTCCATCTATCTTCGTAAATGGTGGAAGGCATTGACTTCATATTGTAAGACTTCAAGGTGCTGGGCCACAACCACTTCAAACAGTAAAAATCATGCAACATATTACCTGAATGTTCAAGAAGAGCCAGGAGTATCCTACACTTTACCTCTGCAGAGCAAGAAAACACATAGGTTAGTTGTTTACACTTTTTCTGCCACAAACATCACATTTTAACTGCCTAGGAAAAATTCGCATAATCTTATTATATTAGATAATAAAAATCTCATTTACTTGACATGCTACACTTACCTACCTGTATAAATTCTATCCATTGCTCAAGACGCTAAAATGTCTTCTTGCTCTGAGTTATATGAGTTTATGAAACACCTTCCAAATCCTGCTAACTTTGTAGTTTATCCTTAGCTGTTTTAGTCTGCAGTGTTCTCAAAACTCCTACAGCTATTATAGTCTATGTCAATAAACTGTCAAACAATATTTTTGCTACTGTTATTTAAACTTTTAAAGATTATATGTGTGTGTGGCATGTGCATGTGTGTATATGTATACATTCATGCACACACTCTCTTCCTCTCATCCCAACCCACACGGGGCCAATTGTAGATGTTTAGTAAATGTGTATTAACTCCATAGTCATTACTATGTGTCCAATGAGCTATTTGTGACCATTTGCTTCCAACTGGTAAAAATTTACTTGCAGTAGGTAAATTAAAAAAGACAAAAAAGGAAAAAAAAAAAAAAAACTTGTAAAGTTCCTTCTTAGTGCCCAAGATTGTGGGAAATAAAAAAGGTTAAGGTGTATCCTATCCCGGACAGGTTCACAATTGACTCAGAGAGACAGAATTAACTGATAACAAATGCAGGAAATACTTGACAGAACATAAATTTCACAGGTGAGACTGCAAGAACAAAAAGATGTCAGAGGCAGGAAAGTACACTGAACCAAGAGTCAGAAGACTGATCTGTTATGTACTACCTCTGTGGCTTTAGAAAATTTCTAAACTACTTTGAGTCTCAACTAGCTCTTTCATAAATGATAACATCCGCCTTACTTATTTTATAGGCCTCTGTAGGAAAAATAAATGGAAATATGTATTAAAAGTGTTTGAAAATTGTTTAAAGTACTATATGCACATAAAGACAGTTATTATTGTAATATAGATCTAGCTGAAGCTGGTATAGAATTGGAAGTGAGACNCTTTAGAAAATTTCTAAACTACTTTGAGTCTCAACTAGCTCTTTCATAAATGATAACATCCGCCTTACTTATTTTATAGGCCTCTGTAGGAAAAATAAATGGAAATATGTATTAAAAGTGTTTGAAAATTGTTTAAAGTACTATATGCACATAAAGACAGTTATTATTGTAATATAGATCTAGCTGAAGCTGGTATAGAATTCTAAGTGAGACTAGAAAATACTTTATAAAACAAATTTTCAATTTAGACTGTCAGAGGAGTAGATACATATTCTAAGAGTAAGAAATACCTGTAGTGCTAGGAAAGAAATATAGTAGAGAATGAATAACAAATATCCAACAATCTAGGATAGAGAGATGTCATTATGTCATGAAGATACTGAGATTGGGATACAACTAGAAAGCCCCCTGACAAATGGCTTCTAACAGCAGATCGATGAGTTTAGACTTGTCTAACAGAAAATTACTATAAGGCTCTGGGGCACAGTACTGAAATTATGAACATGATATTTTAAGATGCATCTGGTAATAGTATAAATGAATCTGAAAAGATAGAGACAGATTAGCCAGAAAACCATTGCTATGACTGAGGTATGATGAATAAGAAAAAAATTGAAGAGGCAGTCTTTAGGATACTGGGACAGAGGAAAAAAATGAAAAAAAAAAAAA
>NW_007736155.1:0-13851 GCF_000696425.1 Galeopterus variegatus | reverse complement strand
AAAATTGAAGAGGCAGTCTTTAGGATACTGGGACAGAGGAAAAAAATGAAAAAAAAAAAAAGTAGGTTGCTGAAAAATGGGATATTTTTATTTGTTTATTCATTCATTCATTCATTCATTCATTCATTTTAAGATGACCGGTAAGGGGATCTTAACCCTTGACTTGGTGTTGTCAGCACCACGCTCTCCCAAGTGAGCCAACCGGCCATCCCTGTATAGGGATCCGAACCTGTGGCCTTGGTGTTATCAGCACCACACTCTCCCGAGTGAGCCACAGGCCGGCCCTAAAAATGTGATATTTTTAAAGGAGTACAATTTTTGCAGAGAGCAGAGGTGAAAATGTGTTCACTAACAGATATTTGAATTCAACGTGAAGGTGAGCTGCTCATGTAAAAATGTCTCCATTTGTCTGATTATGTGAGACTATAACACAGCTGCTAGATTAAGCTGGAGATACCCATTATCTTCATGACACCATACACTTAGTCTGTTCCCTATTTAGTCCACTAACTTCTCTTCTGCTCTCTTCTACCCTTGATTTAACAGACTATGAAAGGATGGGTATACAGTGATACAATTTTTGAATGGCACTGTAACAATCCTTCCTAAATAAAGATCATAGAATTAGATATTTTGATATCATATCCAGTACATATTTGATCGATTATTTTGAAATCAGAGACCAGGAAACATCAGAAATGAGGTCATTCCTGCTACGTATATAAACCCTGAAACTCTGGCCAGGTGGCATTACGTTACATTTCAAGCCCAGATCTAACCTTCCATTAAATCATTCCCTCCATAAAGATAATTTGGGAAGTAAAATGAAAATTATTTTAAGATGAATAGGATAAATTCGTGCTGAACTAGGGAGGTTAGTTCTGAGTACCTTCACATAACAAGCAACTAATTTCAAGTTTCCATTCCATACAACAGGACCAGACACCACACAGATTACCAGAAAATGACAGCTTGCTCTTTCCCATCGATAGTCCACTGGGCTGAAGACATGATGGTAAATTAATCACTTTTAAAGACGCACTGAATATGATGGCAATCGCAGCTCTTATCCAAAGAGCTCACGGAAACTCACTGAAACTTGCAACCAGGGATGCAACTAATATTCTGTGAAGAGCCCTCGCCAAACCATTGACTATAAGACTTTCAGCACACCCAACCATACCCAACCAGCTGCCGGGCTCCCATGACGAAAAGTGGCACCTATATTCACAACATATATCAATCGATCTATCAATTGATCGATATGTATACATACAGGAGTCTATCCTTATCCACATGAATGTGTTCCAAGACCCCAGTGGATGCCTGAAGCTGCAGATAGCATGAAACCCTATATACACTATTTTTCCTATACATACACACCTATGATAAATTTAACTTATAAATTAGGCACAGTAAGAAATTAACAGTGATAACTAATAATAAAATAGAACAATTATTACAATATGCCAGCATCATTACTCCTGCACTTTGGGGTCATTATTAAGTAAAATAAGGGTGACTTGGATACAAGTACTGCGATATCACGACAGTCGATCTTATAATTGACAGTCAATCCGATAACCGACAGTCGCTCTGATAACTAAGACAGCTACTAAGCAACTATCAGGCGAGTGGCCTCTACAGCGTGGAGATGCTGGACAAGGGAGTGACTCACATCCTGGGGACAGACAGAATGGGACAGCACATGATTTCATCACTCCATCCAGAACAGAGCACAATTTAAAACTTATGAATTGTTTATTTCTGTAATTTCCCATGTATATTTTCAGACTGCAGCTGACCACAGGTAATTGAAACAGTGGAAAGCAAAATCATGGCAAGTGGGGGTACTAGCGTAGCTGTCATTCCTGTGGCTGCCTATTGTGACATAAGGTACAAAAAGCATAAAAGCAGGACTTGGGATGGAAATGTAAGACTCTTATAATGAATACGTTTTTAAAAAGCTTTTTACCCTACATTAGTAGTTTATATCTGAAAAGTAAAGCTCTTCAAAAAAACAAAAATGAGCAGAAAAAAATTTTTAAGGACTTCCCCATTCCTAATTGATATTGCATTTTCTAATATATATTATAAAATAATATAAATTATTTTATATAAATATAAACTGACATCAGCAAAAATATGCCTTTTACTCAGTAAAGTTATGCTTAAATTCCTTAACTGTCTTTTAAAAAGTGCATTTATTATTTTCGCTATTCATTATTTTGGGGGTTTTAAATTCAGACTTTTCATTAAATGTGATGTTACAAAGTGAAATAGGTTAAACATTATATTAAGTCACAAAATAAAAATACAATCAAGAAATCCAGCTGTCAAGAACAAAAAATCTCATCATACAGTAGAATTGCTGTGATTTATTTGGGGAAGTGTTGCATATCTGAACAAACTTCCTCTCTACTGATCTCTAAATAATATCTAAGCTGTTGTATCTAAGTATATTTCTATGCAGAAGGCAGTAATCACAGAACATTTAAACCATCTCTGTCATTCAGTAAATGTGGAAGCTGAGGCATAAAAGAGTTAAGTGACTGGCTCAGACTCTATCAGGTATAAGAAGCTATCTTTTGTCAGCAAAGTGTACAACTCTCTAATTTACCCTAAAATGGTAGTAACTGGAGTCCTGCTGTAATTCTGCTGAGTACTATTTACCACATGCACTGACATACAAATGTCTAAGAAATAAAAATGTAAGCACAATCATAATATTTATTGTACAGCACTATCGACATTTTGGGTCAAATAACTCTCTGTTGTGCGTCACTGTCCTGTACATTACAGAACGTTTAGCAGCATCCCTGGCCTCTACCCACCAGAGGCCAGGAGCACACCCACAAGTGTGACAACCAAAAATATTTCCAGACATTGCCAACCACTGGTCTAATCACTGGGAAGAAAATTGCTGAATTAGACATTTTTTAAGTTAAATAAATTTATCATTTCATCATAATCATTTTGGAAGCTCTCAGAATTTTCTACTTACAACTCTGACCCTAAACAATGTGCAATCAGACTCACTGGAGTTGTCTCGAAGTGTTATATCTCCAGTTTACAGGTTGTACCAATTATAGGACGTCATGTAAATAATGGCATGGGACTCAGTAATAATCAACTTAAACAAACACTTTTGAAAACGAATCTTAAAAACTAAGGATGCAACCAATGTACTTATTTTGATTCTCACACAGATTCACAACTGATATTTTAGATTTGCCATAAAATTTAGCTGGGTGCCTTTTGTGAATCCTTTAGAGTTTTTTCTGATATTGTTTCATGTTATAAAATATTAAATTCTCTCCATGTTTCACTTGCCTTCATAAGTATGAGCCCTTATTTTATTCACTGAGAATATTCTCCAGGATAAACTCTACAATGTTTAGATGGCTGGGACATAAGTTTCTGCAATCTTATTCCTTCTTTCTCTCCTCCTCCCTCACTCTTTTTGGTCCTTTTATTTTCTTCACAACATGGAACACTGCAGAAGGGAATCAGGCATTATTGAACTTTTGGTTTTAATGGGTTTTTTAAATGATTGCTGCTAATATCTTTCAATGTTCTTTGCTTTTCATGCTGACCTTCAACAAATTTTCTGATGTTCTGAGCAAGAGTCCGGACACTGCTTGGAAGATTCCAAGGATCTTGCTTGATGTGAAGTCTTAACCTTTTTGGACAACTCAGCTTTTGTTCCATTTCCTGTTGAAATTCTAAATAAATACAGAAAAATCTCTCTTAAGTATCAACAAATTTCCAAACAATTGTAGGCTTCAGAATCTTCTTTCTTTCTTCGCTGTTGTCCTAGAATATTACCATGATGGTTTTCTTCAGCTATATCACAATAGAAAACTCATTAAATCTAAAGAGTCAAACTTTAATGTTATTTTCCTAGAAATGTTTAAATAAGGAAGAAAATTTAGATGAAAACTCTACTTTCAATATCCTAAACTAGATGCCAGAAAGTGGCCACTCTATATCCTGTTCTCTTTGCCGACTCACATTCCCCAAACACCTGCCCCACTACTGGGTTATAACCAAGTAGGCATTATGATTGGTTTCGGCAAAAGCAGCTTAACACTTACATATCTTAAATTAACTAATTTTCATTCAGCCTGACTCTATTTTAAACTTTCAAGGAAATCTAAAAAGTCTTATACTGACTTTTTTACATATTCATATATTATCAACATAGAAGTAGTAGTCAGTGGATTATGAAACATGAACAACTAGAATCTTTCTTCTTATATGATGGTTTTGCTTCATGATTATATTATCTGCCACCTTTTGTTTCCCAATTGCCTCTACTAGTTATTTTTTAAACCTTACCTTGTAACCCTCGACCTGGAGTGAGATACTTGGTTTGATCAAAGGCCCTCACAACAGCTTGCCCTTTTAGAAGATTGGTAATCGAGTCCACCTATAAGTAGCAGAGATTTCCGAGAGTTATATACTTCTGATAATACGTAATATAAATTTCTAAGAGTAAATCTTGCAAAGTATTTTTTCTTAAAGCAACAATTATTTTTGAAACCTCGTGATGCTTGTGAAATCTATCTTTATATAAAATATTGAAATAAACTCACCTGATAACATTTGCAAAAACATCTCTTATTATTTTACCATATATTAATACCCAATATAAATTCACTTCACAGAAGAAAGTAAAAGCTCTAGAGTTATTTTTAAAAATAATACTTAAAAGTGACTGGAATCCTTTTCAAAGTGGCAAAAGCTTCTACACTACAAATTTTGGTTACATTTATACATTTTAAAAAGATTCAAAACACTAACGTGAGCACCAAGACAATCTTGTACTTTTTGAAATAGTGAAAGGCTGATTAATGGACACAAAAGTACAGTGAGATGGGAATAATAAGCCCGACTGGTGTATAGCTGACCCGGAAATCTATAATTAATAATGATTTACTGCATGTAACCAAACGATTAGAAGAGAGGAGATCAAATGTGCATATCACAAAGAAATGATTAAGTTTTGCGATGATGAATAGACTAATTACCCTGAATAGATCAGCACACATTGTATGTATGTGCTGAAATCTACTCTGTACCCCATAAATATGTATGATCAATACGATTCAATAAAAAAATCTAAGAAAGAAATAATGTTGAGCCAGAATGTCATAAAGTATTCTGAAAACCCACACAAAAAAACAAATAATAAAAAGGATAACTCCTATGTGTATAACTACAATTTTCCAAGGACTGTAAAACAATTGATATTCACAAAAATCCTTTGGGTCAGCTGGCTGAAGGAATCTTTACTCCCATTTTAAATTGCAGAAATTGAGGTAAAGGCAGTGGAGGGACAGACTGAGGCCTTTCCACTCTGACTTTGAGCTCTTTTTACTATGTACAAAAAGAGAGACAATTTAGTGTGTGGAAGAAAAGACCCACAACTGCCCCCATGGTACCTGGCTGAAAAGATGTTCAAGGCAACTATGTATCTTGTCCTGTTTATCATGAGAAATTCGAACACTTAGGGGAAATTCATCACCTAGATGTTAAAAAGACAAAACAAAAATCATCCGCCTTATGTTTAACATTCCATAATATTTTAATATCAAATAAAATTTTAAAACTAAGAATGAGTTCAGAAAAAGAATTCGAAAATATTTAATAGCTCCTGGGCCATCAGATTATTGTTCTTTCTGAATCAGGTGAAAGCAGAGTGCCTCACAGATAGGATACTTCTGAGGACATGTCAGTATCTCATGTCAATGATTCTTTCAAACGGTGTGTTTTTCTAATGGTTGAAGAATGTGAAACTGCATATTAAAAAATTAAGCTTTGTCCTAATTGGATGAAAAGTCTCTGTTCTTAACACACACACACATGCACACACACACACACACGCACACACGAGGATACATAAGAAATTTACATAAATCAGTGTTTTTCTCATCCCCCAGCTCCACATCACCACATGTAAGCTTGCTCAAGTGCACCTGCTGTTATCAAAAGGCCTTAGATTCAAACTCCTCATCTCCCCACCTAAATCAACAATGCCTAATGCTCTTAGTAAAACTTATTTCCTGTGAACCCATAATCCTTCATAGTACCATAGAAAGATTATAGAACATGTATTAAGAGAAAAATTAGCTTCCATCTTTCACCTCTCTTTAGTTCACTCGCTTTCTGATGGGACTGAGAAATTGACTTGATCAAGCACATAGAACTAAAATGCCATGTGTGTGGCCACCGAGAATGAGTGATAAAAGGTAAAAATGCACACGGATCAAAGAAATTAATTCCAAAAAGGTATCTCCAATAGGACTAACATCACAAAGTACGCACACCTTCCCCATACACACCTGAGTCCATTTCATCACTGTGAAAATAGGAGCTGCACTGGCTGCTGCAAATGCTGGTGAAGGAAGCAATAGAGTTCCTGTTGCTGTTGCAGTCACTGAAAAGAATAAGTTACATGTCACTTTCAGAGTATGTTTGCCCAAGTTTCCCTAAAACATCTTATTACATAAACTATGCCAGTTATATTTATTAATAAGTTTTATAGAAAACTGAGAAAGATAAACTTCTTTAACTCAGTTAATCTTACTTTTTAAAAAAATATGTATTTTGAATTCATTCCTATTTCAAAACTTCTTGTCCTATAATCTAATCCTAAATAATTTTTTTAAATGTGTAGTTATAAAACTAGGAGTCAAACTAAACTTAAAATCCTTCATGATCTATTTGATGGCACATGCCTATAGTTAGATAACTTGCTAATAGAGACAAAGTCCTGTTTCATGATTTCTGCTTTCCAACTCATTCTGGAAGTTCAAATTTATAACTTACTGACTACACCCTAAGTTCCCTCAGGGAGAACTGGTACCTTATCTGTCTCTACGTTTGAGCTCAGCACAGGTTAGGGCTCAAAGATGACAAATATCCAAGGATAGAATGTTTAAAATGTTTGTGTGTGAATATGGACATATTCCACATTTCAGAAATTGTGCAGGAGATAAATTTTTTTTTCCCCTCAGAATAAGTGTAGAGAAAGTGAAGGAAAATGATCAGGGCTCCTCAGATGTTCAGAATCTTGCCAAGCATTTGATGTAAATATGCATGTGTGCCCAGGTATTCCTTGGCTATTGTCTGATATAGATACACATGGGCACCTAGGTGTTCCTGGCTTGTCTGAATTGCACCCAGGTGTCCTGGGTTATCAGACTTAAGTATAAAGGATGAGCGGCTCTGATCCACAGGGCACCCCCACCTCAGGGATGCCCAGGGTGGGGGTGGATGGGGAGGCCACTACTGCTGCTGGAGGTTGTTGCTCCAAGCTGCTGCTGCCAGAGCCCCCAGGACCCTCCAGGAGGCCACCGCTGCTGTTGTTGGGGACTGCTGCTGCTGCTGCTGCTGCTGCTGAGGACTGAGCTTGTGTTGTCTGCCAATGGCTCCCGGGATCTTTCCCAACTACCTAGCTTGTGAACCTAAGTGTGAGGGGTCTGGTGACCCAGCCAGGCATGTAAGGGGTCTGTGACCCATTCTGTACAATGGCTTTGAAGGATCCATGGGCCTTAGCCCTAGCAATACAATTGGCTATGTCAGCAGGATTCCAACAATTGCCCAAGCCCTGCAATAAGTAAAAAGGATTTATTTAACTTTAAATTTATATTTTAAATTTCTATCTTGACCAAGAGGGACACTGTGAGAGTAATTTTAATTATCTGATAACTAAAACTTGAGGTAAGAACATATTTTTAGATACATAATTTCCCACTAGAGAAAATCCACAGATTCCTATTAAAGAGCATGTTGGTATCCTTAGAAGCTGAAAGTAAATGAAATGGTAAAAGTGGTTAATCTGGTGATGTATTATTAAGCTGTGATATATTATTAAGTCTTTAAGAATTAACTCTATGTAGCCGTTAAAGCCCTTTCTGGAAACATAGAAATTGGGATGGTAGAGTGGTTAAGAGCAAAACTGTGAAGCAAGACCACCTGGTCTCTTGGGTAAATGATGCAGCTCCTGTGAGCCTCAGTTTCCTCATACGGAAAATGGAGTTACTACCAGAACCTGCCACATAAGGTTGTTAGCTATTAGTTTGTGATAGACGTCTCTGATGAGGATAACTTTGATTTAATTAATATTTACACAATATCTTTTCAGGGTGAAACACTGTGTAATAAACAAGTGTGAATAAGACAGTTTTTGCCTTCAGTGAATGTAAATGAAACAGGAGATGTTGAAACCGCACACACAGCATACGTGGCTAGTTATGACAGTTCTCAGTGAGGTTTCAGGTGATACAAACATTCAAGGAAGAAGAAGCACTTTTCAATTAAGAGAAGTTCATTAGGTAGTTCATCTGGTAGGAAGATGACACAGATAGTGGGGGGAAGGTGCTATGGGCTGAATTGTGTCCCCCAAAACTGATACACCGAAGTCTAACCCCAGTGTCTCAGAATGTTACCTTATTTAGAGATAGGGTCTTTACAGAGGTAATCAAGTTAAAATGAGGGTGTTAGGGTGAGTCCTTAATTAAATATGGCTGGTGTCCTTATAAGGAGAAAAAAAGTGGACACAAAGACACTTATACAGGTAAGATGATGGGAAGAGACATGGAGAGAAAATGGCCACTTTCATGCCAAGTAGAGAGGCCTGGAACAGACCCTTCCTCACAGCCCTCAGAACCAACTTAGCCGACACCGTGGTTCCGGATTTCCGGCCTCCAGAAGTGTGTGATAATAAATTTCTGCCACTTAAGCCATCTAGTTTGTGATGCAGTGTTACAGCAGCCCTAGAAAGCTAATACAGAAGGCATCCAATAGAAGAAAAACATAAAGCTGGTCATGGAGGTGGAAAGTGAAGTTACTCCAATTAGCTAGGAACATGGAATACAAAAGAAAGGGGAGAAACAGGACAAAAATAACTCCTATTCACTCCCCAATAAACCAATGATCAGAAACAGATATTTGAAAACAATGCTCATATAGGCACAATTTTCTTAGGTCCACACAACTGGAGAATAAAAATGCTTTTTCCCAGTCATTCAAATTATAAAAGGAGAGAATTTAAAAGATTATGTTGTCCCATTATGCTTTATCTGGGGTTGGTAATAACAGGTGATTGTTTTGAGACAGCAAGAAACAAAACCAGGAATCAAAAAAATTTGTCAAGACCTCGAAGGAAAATACAGAATCATATTTGACTCTGTTGATCAAATGAGTTTGAGGAATTAATGAGTTACCTGTAAGAGTCTCTGTTGCTGATGGTGTCATGACCTGAATCTTCCTGCTCATCTCCTGCTACATTAAAACAGACTCGTTTGCTGTTTCTTTCTCCCCTCTCATTGTCACTGTCTGTTGGTATTATGCATTCTGATGTCTTACGTTCCAATTTAGGAGAATATGTTATCAAAGACAGAAGGCTGCAATGTGATATTAAAAAAAAATTAAATGCATGTTTTCAAAGTGGCTGCTACAGATAACTACCTTATTCGTTTAATATGATAGGCTTACAGATATTTCCAGAGTGCTTCTGTGTTTCACATAACATAAATACTCTATTGAATAAAAAGCATGTCACAGGAAGCTGGTTTCTTCTTCTCAGAGTCAATAATAGAAACAGCACACAACTGAGAACAGAAAGCGGTATTCGAATTCAGGTTCTGCCACTTATTAGCTTTGTTATAATAACAAAGCTATGATAGTTCTCTTTGACAGTTCTCAGATGGGGATGAGAATAACTAGCCCCCACGAGTGCTGTGAGAATAAAATAAGAACATATTCCTGCAGAACGAGTATCATGCCTCTCCCCTGCCATTTCCACCACCACCACCATACGGAAACTACCTGGGAAATTTTAAAGTGCTAACCAAATATTAAGCCCAAACACTTAGTATACTTTAATATCCTCCCTGGCTCACCCTCACATACTAAAACCCCACCTGCCTTGGGTCTCTCACAGGCTTTCTCTATTGATTGTATTGTCAATTGCTCCTCACTGTACACACAGCAGTCCTGGCCTTACTGATTGTGGGACTCTAATCAGAGTCACATCCGAGGACAAATCAAAAGCTCTTCTACTTGGCTCAAGGCTAGAACACCACATTCAGCCTGAATTGGCATAAAATCTGATGAAGACTTTGAGTGGTTACTGATGTCACCACTTTAGGCTTGAATGTTTGGCTGTAGAATGCTTCTGGTAGCTCAAAATTAGGCAAAAATGGAACTGGTCTTTATTATTAAACAGTGTGCTATAAAACTTGCAAAATGAATTAAACCATATCTAAACAAGGGGCCCACACATGGCTTCTCAAGCCAACAATCTCTTCTCATTTACTAAATAACTATGCCACTCATTTCCAATCCATAGCACATATCCTGACATTCATTTTTTCCTAGCAATGAAATATTTATTTTATTTCAAAATTATGAAAATATCTTATACTTCATACATATCCCATAATGTCAAACCTGTTAAATGATTTCACTAATTAATTAAACACATTTATTGCTCTATGCATTGTTGTTGGTGCTGTGGATAGAGCAGTTAATTAAAATGTACAAAACCCCCGACCTTCTCAGAGCTTAAATCCTTCTGGAAGGAGACAATAAATAAGTAAACTTCATAGTCTATCAAATGGGACAAATATTAAAGAGAAAACTAAAGAAGAGAAGGAAGCACAGAGCTGCAATTTCACATAACATAGCCAGGTAAGGTCTCACTGTGAGGTGACATTTGAACAATATTTTGGCATTTGATAGCTTCTAGAGACCAGTGAAAGTTGGAGGATCTATATCACATTGCTCAAGGCCCTGTGAACATTTTCAATAACTGAAAGCTTTGGATTATTATTATTATTATTACTTTTATGTCATGTAAGACAGATTGTGTATTTATTCACCCCCTCCACCCAAAAGATTAAAACATTAGACTCACTCCAATTACTCAAGTTCCATTCAGCACAGACAGATGAACTCTGAATACCAAAGAGGAAAGATATGCAGGAGTTCTCACTTGGCAAAGAGTCCTCCGTGTTTATGCATCTTTTAAATAGAAATCATGGCACTAAGCAGAAACATTTTTTTCAAAGTTATATGAATTGTATTCACATATTTGCTTTTCATTTTAAACAGCTGCAATCAAGTTTACACTGACCCCGTGGGAATAAGTGTTAGGCTTACCAACACATGATTTAAAAAAACATGTTTCTGATACCCTGTGTTTGCTTAAAGTTTCTAGATTTTGAAAAGCAGCGCTAAGACATCAAACTATAATATTTTATTTGTGCATGCAGAAACATGTTCCTTTGCTTTTCTCCATATACAATATTAAGCTGCCTACTAAAGGGCCATTAAATAAAATCCTGAGCAACGTGCCCTTCCAGATCAATCTCCTTCTAATGTTGATTAATATAGATTTTTGAACACAGTATATTGCATTTACTTGTGTGGTTTTAAATATCATCATCATCATCATCGTCATTATCATAGCTAACATTTGTTGAGCTTTTAGGCCAATCACTATGTTAAGTACTTAACAGGTATTAATTCATTTAATCCCTGGAACCACCTTATGAGGTAGGTGATTTAGTATTATTATTATTATCCCCATTTTATTAATATCCCCATTTGGGGGGAGTAGGGTGGTCACTGGTACTGTTCGCCACATCCCAGTTCTGCTGGGCACATGGCTGGGTGGCATCCCTAACCCCCTGAGGATAGGCGTGGTCAAGTGACTTGCTTAGCCAATGCAATGTGAGTGGACATGACATGGGCCACTTCTAGGTTGAAGCCTCTAAGCCAGGGGGCAATTTGCCTCATCTCCTGCTCAGTGCTGTGACAGTCAGAGATGGAGCTGATGGTGGCTCTGTCAGCCTGTGACTCGAAATGAGGACAATGTGGAGCAGAGACCACGTGACCCAAGATGGACATGTGGAATGAGCAAGAAAGAAAACTTTCTTGTTTTAAGTCTGTGAGACTTTAGAGTTTTTGTTAACAGTGAATGGGGTAAAAAACAGGTATTGTATAGAAACTAGGCAACATCTAGAGAAGTATGGCACGTGTAACGGGGGCAGAGGAGCATCTACTTTCTACCAGGGGACTAGACCTAGCCTCTCTACGGATCTACCATTAACCTGCCACTTGAGTACCCAGGAGGCCAGCCACATAGACCTCAGAGGCAGAGCCAACTAGACACTCTATAGTGGGACTGAGTTTGTCATTTTCCAGGAAGAGAAAGTGGTTAGTGCAGCTGGAGCCCAGAGAGATGAGTTTGGAGAGGTAGACAGGGGCAGACTGTGTAGGATCTTGCAGGCCACAATAATGCACTTGATATCACCTTAGTTGCAAAGTACTGCCATTAGATGGTTCTCAGCAGGGGACTAGCACACTTCACCTTTACAGATCTCTCTGGCATCTGCTGAACATAGAATGTATCAGACAGAGGCACAGCTTGGAAACTCCTATGGAGGTTTTACTGAGGGATGATGACCCATCTACAATGGTAAATGTGATACATTCTAGGGTACAACTTACAGAACCCGATGAGGTATTGGAGGTGGAGGGGAAGGACAGAGAAGAATCAGAGATGATGTCTGGATTCTGGCTTGATGAACTGAAGAGATGGGGAATACTTTACTGAGAAGGGGAAGACCTTAGTGGAGGAGAGGTGAAATAGATCTGAGTATGAGAAAATATATAATTCAATTCTGGAAACATGATTTTGAGGTGTCCCAGTGTCATAACCCAAATCACAGAGGGACTATGAGAATGAAATAAGTTATATAATAGTATAACCATGCCTGGCACATAAACACCTACAATAAATGTTGTTTTCTGTAAGAAGCTATGCCCTCTTTTTGTACATTTACCAGCAAAATGCTTGGGGGAAGATTAAAGATAATTCCACCACCAGCACCACCATTCCTGTCTATAACCCCCAGGTCACTCACTAACTGTCCCATAGCACAGCTTGCTCATCACGCAGTCCTGGGGCATCTGGCAGCTGCAAAGTGAAGTCTGTTTTCAAATTTCCTATCTTCACTAGCCCCCAATACTCTTCATTCATTTCCTCCCTGTGAGAATATACGATTCCTCTATTTTAAAATCCCATCAAAGTTTTGGACTATCCAGGATATATTTTTCCTTTTAGTTATTTCTAGTATCTAAGTGTCATTAACCAGAAAATAACCCATTAAAGGGCAAAAGTATTTAGCTTCCCAAAGTGAAACGGAATCATGAAGCCTTGATTAAATTCATAACATCATCTTATCTCATGTTACTAGACAGAAAATTCATTTCTAATTCCATCTTTGGATCTAAGTAGGAGGATTTAGTGAAATACCTATGTGTTCAAGAAAATTTTATTTCTAGCAGAAGTGTTCCCAAGTGACACGGTAACCAGACTTTATGATAAGACAAGTTCAATACCAGCCCCTTTTACAGGAATGAATTTCTAGTAAGGCTAGCAATGATGAGGTGTTATAAGGCAATTTCTCTTAAAATTTGGCAATACATTTGAGCTTTTCTCCCCTGCAAAGACATCTCTGTCTGATTAATTACTACATAGTAAGAAAATTGTTTAGTAACTAGTTTTTTAAATAATTTGCTAAGCTTGACTATACTGCAGCATCTCTGAATACTAAGAGCAATGGGAAATACAGACACTTGGCCAACTGTGCTGTTTTAAGGTGATTATATTGCATACTGAATCACATGGAAATATTTATATTTAGAATTTAATTATGTGACGTACACAGAAAAGACCACGTTAGTTTCTCTAATCATTTGCTCATTTCATCACTTTTCCAATAAAAATACACAGTTGGGTAAAGGCTTTTAGAATAACAGAGTACAGAAATT
>NW_007736154.1:67654-68103 GCF_000696425.1 Galeopterus variegatus | reverse complement strand
GTAACTCTCTGACTTTGGCAGTGGTCCCACAAGATCCACCTGCCACCATGTCAGGGGCACTGTGACACGAGTTATCTGCCCATCAGCAGCACCTGTCTGCTCACCAGGAGCACATCTGCTCATCAGGGACATTTTTTTTCTTGGGTTTATGTGGCACCTGGTGAGCCATCAACCACCTGGTCCTGCAGCCAACATGCTGTATTCTCCNTGTACCCAGTCGACTCTGGTGCAGTGCCTGCAGCCAGAACACTATGGGTGAAAAGACAGAATGGTTATTGGTACCAATAGCAGAAGTTCTCACCCCTCTGGTAAGATACATGCCAGCTTGACATCCTGAGAAAGGATGGTTGCAAGAATAGGTATTTTACCTGGTCTGGGGCCCCACAAAGCCATACAAACAGAAGACCAGTAACTCTCTGACTTTGGCAGTGGTCCCACAAGATCCACCT
>NW_007736154.1:57057-65739 GCF_000696425.1 Galeopterus variegatus | reverse complement strand
CCTGGTCTATGCTGGCTTGCATTACAGTGAGCAGCAAGCAGATCCCAGTCAACAGGAAAGTGGCCATGAGGCACATGTTCAAAAGTAGCTACATTTCCTCCTTCTCCAAGGGCTTCTTGGCTCCTGTACCTTCTCAGAATCCTGCTCCGACTATACCAATTGTAGAGCTAGAGCTGGGTCTGGTGCTCACAGACCCCTCAAGCCTATTCACAAACCCTTCGCATACAGGTCTGTGAGCTAGGTAACTGGCAAAAAGGTCCTTGGAGCCTTGGTTGAAGAAGGAATAGTCTTTATTCAACATACACAACACTAGGAGCTAGGCAGTACAAAGGAGAAACTCAGAAACTCAACTGCTACCAGCAAAGTTCAAAGGAAAACTGAGCAGCTGCCAGCAGAGTAAACATGCTCTATTTTTAGACTCGAGCTCTGCTGGCCAGCTTCTGCTTCACAAACTGAAGAACACACAATAGCAATTAACTAAAAAGATACATGGATGCACATGTCCACTAACTCCACCCACACACAACTTGTTTATGAAGAAATGTGCTGCATGACCCCCAACCAGACCTAAGCTGAGGGAGCCTGACTAAATTATCCTGTTTTCCCCACAGTTCTACATCTAATATCTGACAATTTCTGCTAAGACATGGAATTAGCTTTTTCATTTTATCGGTGAGAAAACAGAAGCTCAGAGAAGTTATGGGCTTGCTCAGATTTATATAGTCAACCACAAACACAGCATTGGATCCTGGCTTCTCAGTAGGGATATTGAAGAAGGTTAACAAGCATCCCTCTCATCTGCATGAAGAAGTAGTAGATCATTCACACCTCTGATTTTTGGCTCATGCATTCAACAACTATTTTTTGATGCTAAACACTGTCCTTGGAGTAATGGATACATCAGGAAACTACAGAAGGGTCTGAAACTATGACTTCCAATCCCCGCAAAACCACACGGATTTCAAGTTTAGTGCCTGAATCATTGAAGCAAAGCTTGTCCAAGCTAGGACTACAGGAATACATGACAGGAGACCTGTTCAGGGAAAGAGGTGGAGAGGAGAGGGAGTAGTTGGGATGGGAATGGGACTGGGGGAGATGATGCTGCCCCTCATAGCCCCTTACTATGACAATAACCTCTCACTTGATTTATTTCCACTGTAACACTTTATTTTCATCAGAGTTCTTGTGCCATCTAAACTTATCTGATTTATTTACAGGTTTTCTTGGTTTTTTGTCTCTCTCTTCCCACTAGAAGGTAAGCCTTAGGGGGACATAAATTGCATTTTGTTCCTTGCTATATGCTCAGAACATGAAACAGCCCTGGCTCATCAAAGATGCTAAGTAAGTCCTTGTTGAGTGTATAGAAGGAGAAGTGTGGGGTCTGAATAATATGAACTAACATAGATCGAGCACTGATCATATACAGGGTTCTGTACTAAATGTTCTGTAGGCATTGTTTCATTTCATCCTCACAAAATCTCTAGTTATTGTCCCATTTTACACATGAGAAAACTGAGACACAGAAAAGAGGTTAAGTAGCTTATTCAAGGGTGAAGATCTGCCAGCCAGTCTGCCCTCTTGACTACACAGTCTTCCAGTCCAGGAGCTGCCCTCTTGACTACTCTGACCTAATGCTCTTGTGTAGTGGCTATGAGATACTCTGGTGGGATCCGTGTATCCTATAGTGTCCTTGGGTGCTAGATAGGCCCTAAGAGATCCTCTTGCCCAGAGCTTCTCCACCCAGGTATGTTACCAGTGCCTTGGGAGGGATGTTGCAAGTGCCCATGGATTTTGATGTACTTGCTCTCTCTATAAATTACAACAGATTCAAAACTATCATTATATGCTAAATCCCTCTCTAACTTATTTTTATTCCTTTAGTGAGAACTGAAAGCAATGGAATGTAGCTGAAAAGGCAGGCCATGCCCACTGCTCCTCTTCACTGTCATTCTGCAGCAGCTCATGGTCAGCAGATGGGACAGTCCTAACATGAGCAGCCCTATTCCCTCAAAAAACCTTCAGTGGGAGAGAGACATTGCCACAATGTAGGTGCACCTCTGGGACTGTGTCACATATATGTATCTTCTGTTATGTGAAAGAAAAAATAAATGACTCCAATTTAGTCCAGACCCCTCATTTTTCTAGTGAAGTATCTGAGCCTCAGAGAGGGAATGTGCTTTGTTCAAGGTCACACAGCAGTTTTAGTGGAAGCCTACTACAGCCAGTATCTGTAAGGCCTGCCTTCAACACTGCAGTGAATTTAGTTCAGAAGTATACCTGACACCTGTTTACTGGCCAAATCAGTGTTGCTCTTTCTGTTATCCCACCTACATTCCAGTTGGGATCATAGCCCCTCAAAACCCTCTTCCACCTTCCCTGAATATTCCCCTGCTCATACATTTCCCTTGAGCTTTAGATATTGTGGGGCTTGCCCCCCACCACCTCGACTTGCAATATAAGACACAATGTTTATAATGCAATGATAAAATAGATTATAAAATAATTTCAAAACCATGTACAATCCTATCACCCTAGTTCATTTATTGTCACACTATAACTTATACTGGGACTCCCCTTTGCTTAAAATGCCTGGGAATAGTCCCCCAGCTCCATATCACCCTCAGCCACTGGTTTTGCAGCCTAGAGGGCCTGCCAGCCAAGCCGCTGGTACTGAGATAGAATTATACACTCTTGGATGGTGCATGAGAAATCATCTAATGTTACCCTTTGCTTCTATAGAAAAGGAAACAGAGGACAAGAAAGGCAATGGGAATTACTCAAATCATACAGCTGGGAAGTGGATTAGTTGGGATTTGAGCTCGTCTTTTCTTTCTAGCTCTCGTTTTCTTTCAACCGTGCCTATCTACTCTTAAGAAGACTTTTTCTGGACACTAAAGGCCTATTAGTCCATTTGTGCTGCTATAAAAAATTATCTGAGACAGTAATTTATAAAGAGTAAAAAATTATTTCTCACAGTTCTGGAGGCTGGAAAGTCCAAGGTCGAGGTGCTGGCAGGCTTAGTGTCTGGGGAGGGCTCTCTCCATTCCAAAATGGCGCCTCATTGCTGCATTCTCTGGAGGGGAGGAACTCTGTGCCCTCACGCGGTGGAAGGTGGAAGGGCAGGAAATCCTAATGCTGTGTGAAACCTCTCCTATGAGGCCTAAATCCCATTCACTAGGGAGAAGTCCTCATAGCATAATTACCTCTTAAAGGCCCCACACTGTAATACTATCACATGGCAATGCCGCATTTGGAGCACACACATTCAAACCATAGCACACTCTAAAGACTGCTTGCGGCAACCAAGCTTCATAAATGCTCATCCCCACTTGCCTGAACCTTCCTCTGTATTCAAAGGCCCCAAAGCCAGCCACAGTCATACTCTCTTGACTGCTGCCATTTATGGAGTACCTACTGTGTGTGGTCACTGCAGAAAATTCAGCAACTCACCTGCAGTAGCCTGGTGGAAGAAAGTGCTATTATTCTCAACTTGCAGATGACGAAACTGGGGAACAGCAAGGCAAGGGACTCACACATGGTTATAGAGCTGGCAAGTGGTGGGAAAATAAATGTAAAGTGGTCTGACACCACAGTGAATTTGTGTTCTTTCCTCTGCATTAGTTTCCCTCTCTTATGCAACCAGAAGTTTCATAAGATAAGAAGAGATGCTTCTTGCTTAAGTAGTATCTTAGAGTATCTTAATCTTCAGAATAACCCTAAACCAGAATAGGGATTTGAAAGAATGGGACAGGAGACAGATATGTTTTCTTGCAGAGCTTTCATTCATTCATCCATCCAACACATCTTTTAAGAGAATGTACTAAAAGCCAGCCCTGTGTTACGGGATGCAACACTGGAGAAATGTGAGACTTAAAAAAATTAAATTAAGGGCTCTCATAGGATTTTCTTTTCTTCTCTCTTTTGATTCTTTGGAATTCCACACTCTTGTGTGCTCAGTATGACATGAGAGACCTAGTACTTCCTTCTGCTTGATGGGAGTTATTTTCTGTCTCTAGAAAGGCAGTTCAGGCAGTCCAACTCTGGTTCTTGTGGAGAAACATTCTTTCCTAACCTCCCCATTGAAGTGGTAAGTAGCGTGGGCTGAGATGGCCTGGGGAGTCCCAGGTAAGGGGACTGAATGACTGCCTGAACATGTTTAAAGCTGTAGGATTCAGCTGTTTTCTAAGCTGGGCTGTGGGACTCTTAGAACTACTGTGATATCCAGTTCACTGAAATTCCTCATTAGACTTTGGAAAAAAATCCTGATAAAAATGGTTCTCAATTCCAAATGACCATCAGGATCAATGGGAATGAAACAGGAATAGGAATGTCTGTCCTATTGTGTCTCGGTGGGTCTGGGGGATAGTGGGACACATCCAGGGCTGAGAGCTATTATGTTTAGAGTAACAAAATGAATGGTTTTGCTTGGGGTGTTCCTTCCTAATGTCCATTTTATGACCTGATGTCCAAGTAGGCAGCTGGCTGGGATTTGAGCATTAGGAGGTCCTGGAACCAAGCCAAACATCATCTCATCATTACCACAGGGATTGCATGAGGTGCTGAGCTGGACTCCAACTCAATTCCTGCCCATAAGTAATTGATATGTTCGTAAACAGTATGAGGACTCTGGAAGGGAAGGGATGGGTTAGACAAGGTGATGTATCATTGCCTTACCTCTCCTGTTTCACCTCTAAACACTCAGATCTGAAAGGGAATTTCAACTCTTTCTGCTCAAAGCCATCCTCAGCAAAGAGCATGCCCCAGCTTCTGTTTTAGTGATGCATGGAAACAGTTCTTGGCTTATTTCTTCCAAGGTCAGAAGAGCTGAGATACTCTTTTTTTCTGCAGAAGGAAGGAGAGGTGTAAGACATACCTTGGAGGCAGAGGGATGGCTTGGATGACTTCTTGCCTTACTAGCTCCAGATACACTTGGAATTGTCTCCCTGGAGCAGACAGAAGTGCTGTGGGTATGCCGGTCTGCCTAGGACTGGCATTCTTTAATTAATCTCATAACCACTCTTGTTCAGGGGTTGTAATTGCAACTTTGAGAGCCACCAGATAAAGTAGATGTGAATGTCATTGATCTCTAGACAGAGTTAGCTGTTTTGCAGAGAGAACTCTCTGTGTTGCAGAGAGAACAGGGCAGCTGAGGTCTGGAGCTGCAGGGTACCTGAGGTCTTGAGCTGCAGGGCAGAGGGGAGGTGGATTAGAGGACGTGTGTTCCATTTGCAATATTGGAATTGGATTCTTCCTGGCTGGGGACCCGTCACCCTGTGGAGTCAGATCAATGTTCAGAGCACGATGCAAACTCATGCTGGGTCTCCACACAGACACTGCCCCCCCGCCCGGCTTTTGACAGTCAGTTGATCAATCAATAAACAATTACTGGACACCCTGCTGTGTTTTGGGCACTGGGCTAGAGATTTATTTATTGCTGCTAAGTTTAAACTATTCATAGGACACTGGGCTAGGGGCTCATTCATTTGCATGTACTTCGTGAACCTCTGCCATGGTAACTGTAATTAGTGCCAAAGTAATGCTAAGATTTGCCAGGTGCTGTCCTAAATGCTTTATATATATTTAGGTATTTGATCTTTTCAACAGCCCTGTAATATAGATAGTATCATTATTTCCATTTTACAGATTAGAAAACCAAGGCTGCAGTTCACAGAGATAGTAAGTGAGAAATCCAGGGATTGAACCCAGACAGTGTGTTGCAAGAGTAAACAGTCTTAATGACTCAGTGTGCATCTGGAACCATGTTAGGTCCATTCAAGATATGGGAGTAAGGATGTTATAATTTTCAGATGTGGGTTGCAGAGTTCACACTGCCTTGGTCTGAAGCTGTGTCTACTGCTTACTAGCTTCATAGATTCTCACAAGTCATTGAAACTCTTTGTGCCTTATTTTTCTTATCTGTAAAATGGGACAAATAATAGTTCCAATATTTAGGGTTATTGTAAGGATTGCATGCATAATACAAGATGAGTACATCACACTTTACCAAGCACAGGATGTGACACATAATAATGTTGGTAAATATTAGTGATAATAATAATAATAATAATAATGAGTCTTCTCTTGAAAAATGTATAGTCTAGTTAAAAGGAGTTTCCATCCCAAAATGTCTTATGTTCTAGCTAAATTGTGTGCAAGATTGGGGGCATAGCAGGGGCATAAATGCACAGACAGACAGTCTTCAATAGATTCCTTGAGTACAGTGAACTCGTATTCTTTGTTGCTGCATCCTTGGTTCCTAAGCACGTCTTTCACAAGTAGGTGCTCACTAACTTAATCAATCAATCAACTCATCAATTAATGGATAAAAATAAGAGACAGAATATGATCTCTGTCTAAGAATCATGTATCCATCATAATAGAGCTAGGGTTCTGGGAAAGGAGAGAAAATATTTGAGGAATCTTGAGATCTGGACCATAAAGAATGACAAAATTGCATAGAAGGGAAGGAATGTGGTGGGCATGTTTGGCAGAAATGAATGACAAGACATCAAAAAGTGCAAAATGCATTTGGAAGACAGAGACAGGTCAGCTTGGATGACATAGAGCATGTTATTTATATAAACAATAAAGAATGAAACTGAACTGACAGCCAGCATGAGTGTGGGGACCTCAGGAGCTAAGGACAAAATCTGCAGAGAGCCAGCAGGAGCTCAGGGACCTCAGGAGCGGAGGACAACCCTGGCCAACAGATTGCAGGAGCGTGAGGTGCCATTGTGTGGGTGGCTGGCCACTGCCATTGGCACTACCACTACACAGATGGTCCACCACAACCACCAACATTGCTGTGCAGGTGGCCCACAGACCACTCAACTGCATTGACACAAGGAGGGTCACCAGTAGAGCCCAGGGAAAGAGGTGAGTGAGTGCAGACCCACAAACCACTGGCCCAACCCACAGGGAGAATTATGCTGTCCCCCACAGAAGCACACCTGAGGGTGGGAGATATGTATGCAGCCCACACAGCCTTGATCTGGGGAGAGACACATGTGGATCTTCTGGAGAGTACAGAAGCTAAGGATAGCCAAATAGAGTAAGGAAGAAAATTTCCAACCACCACCAACCAATCCCCCAACTGGATGGAGGAAGCAAGGACACAGGAGGAGCCTCTGCCTGTAGGAGGAGGAAAGAGAAACCCCACTCATTTAAATTGAGGAACTCCAGTATACTCCAGTGCACTCATCAGGGTCACAAGATGCCATCTCTGGTGCCAACAAGCCCACCCCCCAGGGTCACCTACCCTAGCCATAGAGCGACAGGGCACCTGGGTGCTTCTCCCAAGAAATTGAGATCTCACGCAAGTCCTACATGACCCAACACAGTGTCACTAACCTCAGCAAAGAATCACTAATTGCCCCAGTGACTGGGCCATAGAGGCACTCACGTGCAACTTCTCACATCAAATACAGCTGAAATACCCACATGGAGACTACACTACTGCATCTACCCAGAAGAAGTTCCTACCCAATGATCAATATAAAACACATCTACAGGAGGAAGTCTTCTCAAAGCCCACTTCAAAGTAATATAGGAAGCAACTGTTCTACCAGATGACCACACATCATGTAGAGGTACTAGAAATTTGAAAAAATAATGTACTGTGACTCCACCAAAGGAATGTAATAATTCTCAAGTACCAGACGCCATAGAGCAGGAAGCCCTTGAACATGGGAGTGCAACGTCACAGTAAGAAACTAAACAATACAATTAAAAAATGGGCATAGGAGCTGAATAGATATTTATCAAAGAAAGACTTACAAATGGCCAACAGGTACATGAAAAAATGCTCAACATCACTAATTTCCAGGCAAATGCAAATCAAAACCACATTGGGATATCATCTAGTCCCAGTTAGACTGGCTATTATCAAAAAGACAGAGAATAACAAATGCTAGCCAGGATGTAGAGAAAGGGGAGCCCTCCTACACTGCTGGTGAGACTATAAATTAGTGCAGCCATTATGGAAAACAGTATGGAGTTTCCTCAAACAACTACAGTTAGAATTGCCATAAGATCCAGCAATCCCATTGATGGGTATATACCCAAAAGAATGGAAATCACCATGTCGAAGGGATACCGGCACGCCCATTGAATTAGTCTGTTTCTGTTGCTCAGAACAAAATACCTGGAACTGTGTAATTTATAAAGGTAATGAAATTTATTGCTTACAGTTTCAGAGGCTCAGAAGTCTAAAGTCCAGGGAGCATTTTGGTGAAGGCTTTGGTGGCAATAGTGACCCAGGGATCTCACATTGTGAAAATGGCGGAGCACAGAGAGACTAACCTCTCATATGCTCTTCTTTTAAAGCCCTTAGAACCATGCCCCTGACCACCATTATTAATCCATTCACTAAGGCATGGTCCTACAATCTAATCACCTCTTCAAGGCCCCACCTTTCAATTACCATAATAGAATTTTCCACCCTCAACAGTTACAGTGGGAATTAAGTTTTGGGGGGACATTCAACCCAAGGCATTCTGCCCTTGGCCACCCAAAATTCATGTCCTTTTCACATACAAATATATTTGTTTCATCCCCACAGTCTTAACTTGTTCAACTCAAAAGTCCATAGCTGAAAGTCCCATCTGTGAATTCAAAACGAGTAATTTACTTCCAAGATACAATGGTGGGACAAATATAGTGTACATATTCCTGTTCAAAAAA
>NW_007736154.1:50966-56679 GCF_000696425.1 Galeopterus variegatus | reverse complement strand
TAATTTACTTCCAAGATACAATGGTGGGACAAATATAGTGTACATATTCCTGTTCAAAAAAGGGAGAAATAGGCCAGAAGAAAGGTGTAATAGGTCCCAAACAAGTCTGAAACCCAGCAGGGCTGGCTTTAAATCTCAGCTGGAGAATCATGTACTTTGACTCCATGTTTGACATCCTCTGCATGCTGGTGCAGGGGTTGGGTCCCCAAGTGTTTGGGCAGCTCCTCCTCTGTGGTTTTCCTGGTCTCAGGTGACACTTCAGCTCACCCACACTTTTCTTGTAGAGCTCCACTGGAATTAGCCATGGCTGGAACAGCCAAAGCAGCTGGGGAGCTGGTGTGGGGAGCAGCATTCTGAGGTGGGCCTGGCCGGTGAGCCCATGGAGGGCGCCTCAGGCCTGTTCCCCAAGACCACTCTGTCTCCCTATGCCTCTTGACCTGTAATGGAAGACACAGCCTCCAAGAGGTCTGAAATGCCTTCAAGGTCTTTTTTCCCTTCTCTTAATAATCCCTTTCTTCTATATTCTTCTCCTTAGCAAATTGTTACTAGGTTGTGCCATTGCATTTTTCTTGTGCAAATGTTCTCTGCTTCTCTACAACATGGCATGGCTGCAAATTTTCTAAATATTTACATTCTGTTTCCCTTTTAAATTCTGGCTTTATGTCATGCCTTTGCCACCTTAATTCAGCATAGGTTGTTATAAGCTGTAGCCATGCAGCTTCCTGAATGCTTTGCTGCTTAGAAATTTCTTCCTCCAAATATACTGGGTCAGTACCTTTAAGTTCCACGTTCCATAATACTTTTGTGCATGAACGGAATGTGGCCAAATTCCTTGCTAGTTCACAGCAAGGGTGATCTTTGACCCAGTTTCCAATAATTCCCTTCTTATTTACATCTGAGATCTCCTCAGTATAACCTTTACTGTCCATATTTGCATCAGCATTCTGCTCATCACCATATAACCAGTCTTTAAGAAGTTCCAACCCCGCACACAGCTAGGCTTTTTCTAGCCTCTTCCTTCAAACTCTTCGTGACTTTGCCCATTACCTAGTTCCAAAGCTGCTTCTGCATTTTCAAGTATCTTTAACACCCTGCTTCTCTGGTACCAACTTTCTCTATTAGTCCATTTCTGTCACTCATAACCAAATACCTGGAACTGGGTAATTTATAAAGAAAATGAAATTTATTACTTAGTTTCAGAGGCTCGGAAGTCCAAAGTCAAGGGAACACATTTGATGAAGGCCTTGGTGGTGACAACAGTGACCCAGTGGTCTCACATGGCAAAAATGGTGGAACAAAGAGAAACTAACCTCTCATATACTCTTTCAGAACCATGCTCCTGGCCCCTGTTATTAATCCATTCACTACAGCATAGCAGTCCTACAATCTAATCACTTCTTCAAGGCCCCACCTCTCAATTACCATAATAGGATTTTCCACACTTAACAGTTACAGTGAAAATTAAGTTTTTGGAGCACATTCAACCCAAGATACCCCTGTTTTTTGCAGCTCTATTTACAATAGTCAAAAGTTGGAACCAACCTAAACATTCATTGACAGATGACTGGATAAGCAAAATGTGGTGTATATACACACTGGAATACTACTCTGCCATAAACAAGAATGAAATTCTGCCATTAACATCAGCATGGATGAACTTAGAGAAAATTATGTTAAGTGAAATAAGCCAGGCGCAGAAAGAGAAATATCACATGTTCTCACTCATATGTGGGAGCTTAAAAATAATAAACAAATAAGAGAAAGAAAGAAAGAAGGATGCAACAATCACAATAATACATTGAACTTTCAAAAAAAGAGAATAGAACTGAGATTACCAGAGATGGGAAAGGGGGAAGGAAAGAAGGTTAGAGAGAAATTGTTAAAGGGCCATAGAAAATGATTAGATTGTGTTATGTTGAATCTACTAATCATCCTGATTTGAGCATCACATATTGTACACAGGTATTGACAGTCAATGCTGTACCCCACAGATACATACAAACAATTATGTTTCAATTAAAAAATTTAAATAAAAAGTAAAAAAAGAATGACACAAAAGGGGGCTTGGAGCCTGATTGTAAAAGACTGTCGAGTTTGAACTTTGTCCAGTCAGTATTAAAACATTTCCATTGATAGTGACATACCTGAATAGACCAGGACACCAGAATGATTGGAGCCTGGGATATCCAACAAGAGACACTTGGAATAACACAAGCAAGAAGTGATGAGGTTCAAGGAGGGGGTGGACAATAGAAAGAAATTTGGTTAAGGCAGGCATACCTCACATTAGTGACTGACTGGACACTGAGATGAGACAAAGGAGGAGTGTCTCTCTTGCTAATAAATGACTTGGAGAAGACCCCACTGACTCCTTGCTCCTGTTACTGAGGGACGTCTGCAGGATAGAAGGTAAAACTGGGTAGAGGTACAGACTCTAGTCAATATTCCATCACTGCCCAAGTGTTCCCTTGGCCAAGTCACTCGTGGTCTTCGATTCCTTGCTCCTGTTACTGAGGGACGTCTGCAGGATAGAAGGTAAAACTGGGTAGAGGTACAGGCTCTAGTCAATATTCCATCACTGCCCAAGTGTTCCCTTGGCCAAGTCACTCGTGGTCTTCGACTGATTACATTAGGTCAGTGTCTTTTGAGAGTTTGTGGAGGTGCTACGCTGAGAAGGATCAGAAGGCTCAAGGTCCCTTCTCTGGTTATAACCAGAGTGATTTCTTTGTGATCCAGTTTCTCTATAAGGTAGAGTTCAACAAATGTTTTCTGAATAAGATCACATTATGAGGTGCTGGGGGTTAGAACTTCAACATATAAATTGGAGGGGGGAAGGGGCACAAGTCTACCCATAACTTGCACCTACACTGAGATATTTCTCACAAACGAAGTTCATTGTCTTATATAAACTTGGCACTCATATAATTATTTCATTCATTTTTTTATTCATTTATTCAGAAAACATGGTTTTTAGCTTGTGGCTTCCACCCGCAGAATTACAAGACAGTTTTTGACCTCTGGGCATCATGGGGAAAAGGGGAAGGGGGGAAGAAACACATTTTTCTTTTGAGGAACATCATTCATTTTTATTAGTGAAAGAAGACTTCAACAGGAATTTTTACCTATACCTTATTTGCAAAAATTCTCATATGGGTATCATAGCTGCTAGGACGTCTGGAAAATTGAACTGAAAATAGCTGGTCTATTGTTGGGGTTCTTTTTATAAGAAAGAATGGGAGAAGGGACCTTGAGTTGGCAACTAGCAGAGTCTAATCCTGCTCTGCCACCATCCCTGGGAGCTGTAACTGGTAAGAAATTTGGCACCAGATGATTCTAGAATTGAACCCAGCTTACCCCTTACTAGTTATATGAACATGGTAGATTCAGTGCTCTGTGTGACGATCTGTTTTTTGAACTTTGAGAAATGGATTGGGGTAGGTATAAAGGCATGATATTTGTATGTATGTATATGCTGTGCATCTGTGTGTGGGCATGTACATGTGTGTAAATAATGATGCCTGCCCTGTGTTAAGGATTCTGTATATGTAGGGTTGTTTTTTAGTCTTTTTTGTCATTTGTTCCTATACAATTAAAGAGAAAAGGTTGTGGCATGTTTTGCTTTCAGAGGCCAGGTACTGATTCTGAGTATAGAAGAGCATTTAGAAGATGGTTACTTGAAATATATCTCCTGAATGTCCCTGAGACTCAGTTTATTTATTTATAATATGAGATAATGATATTCACTTCTAGGGTGGCTAAAAATGTAAAATGAGATAATAGTGCATAAAATACCCTGATTGTGTCTGGTACGTAGTAGTTATGCAAGATAGACAAAAAATTAAATGTTCTCTGGCTTGGTGACTCTTTGGACATGGAAGCATTGGAAAATGGTTGAGGGAAAATACAGCAGCTTTTGAGGAGCCCCTAGAAGAACACTTATCAAATGGGATACACATCCATGCCTAATTCAGGGCCATCTGATATGCCTGTGATCTACAAACTTACTGACGTTATAATAGTGCAGCAACAGGATCCGATATATTTGACATAAAAATAAAAATAAAACCTAAGTGAATATCACCTGATTTCCCTCTGGAACTGAGATTTTTTTTTCTGAACTTTTCACAAAGTTGTGGCGTGACAGGTAGCAGTCTATTTTGGAAAAAAATAACCCATTTCTTTTTTATTGCAGATGTCTATTTTGAAGGAGCAGTTTCCCCCCACCCACTGCCTCTTTTCCCCAGAATCAATCACAGGTTATTTTGGTACCTCTGTTCCTTTATCTTGCAATCACTCCTCCAAATATAGATGCAAATATTGTTTTCTTTGTCAAAAGCACCTCCCACGCTCACATGGTGACTTAGCACCTCCCAGCCTCCCCACTGTTTGTGCAAGCCTTTCAAGGGGTGGTCTTCTCTTTCAAGTGGTGGTCTTCTCTTGACCTAGTTCCCTGGATGGAACAGGTGAGGCCAGAACACTGCTATCCCTGGTGCTGAAAAGAGATCCCTCCACCTTCTCCCACCCCCATGCCATCAGCACTCCAAGGAAATGACACAATGTGTGAAGGAGATAAAATAGCTCTGACCCACTTAGATATTCCCTAATATTTCCTGGCACGGTCTGCCTTTCCCAAACATTCAGCCTGATTTACTGAGGAGGTCAATCATCTGCCCTGTGGGTCCAGGCCTGAGTCGGTGCTGACCCAAGCTTTAGCTAAAGGTTGAAATTACATGTACAACAAGCCAAAACCAGGATGCTAGAGGAAACACTTGATAGCCACATAGACTCTGGCACAGGGCTTTCCTTAACCCTTATGTGGGCGCCAACTGCAGAACTGTACATCTCATTCTGAATTTTTCTATGTCCCTTCTTTAAATGCTGCCTCTCTTCCTCTATCCATTTATTCAACAGACACTGCTCTTTGCCAGGTCACGATTACTGTACGGAGGATAAAGATTTCAGCCATGGTTTCTTCTTGTGGAGGCTCGCACTATAGCACTGTAGTATGGGAGACAGATAAATACACTGATAACTATTTCATAACCTTGCAACAGAGAATGTGCACACACACGTGTGTATATGTATATGTATGTGTGTGTTTCCTATATGTGTGTGCATACATATAAAATGCTGAATAAATTTATGCTCATGAGAAAGTTGAATATAAGCTGAAAAAGCTAGTCACTTTGTTAGAAGTGTTGATTGGGAAAGCCATATGTATATGTATGTGTGTGTTTCCTATATGTGTGTGCATACATATAAAATGCTGAATAAATTTATGCTCATGAGAAAGTTGAAAAAAAAAAAGAAAGAAAGTTGAATATAAGCTGAAAAAGCTAGTCACTTTGTTAGAAGTGTTGATTGGGAAAGCCTTCTCAGAATTTAATATTGGACTTGGGATTTGAAGAATGAGTAGGAGTTCAACATAGGCCAGGTTGGCAAAAAAATAAAAACAAATAAACTTCTTGGAAGAAGCAATAATATGTGAAGGAAACAGAAATAGAGTCACAGAAGGGAGCAGATTATAGCCCAAGTGGCTAGACTGAGCAGAAGAGTCCCCCAAGTTGATGATGATTGAAAGGAGGTTATGGTGTGTGACCAAACACTGTAAGGATGGAGACCAGAGAGGGACATTGGGATCAGATTTTGGAGACCATTTTCTACCAGGTTAAGGTATTAGGAACCCATGGAAAAGTCTTTGTTGAATGGACAC
>NW_007736154.1:14600-50381 GCF_000696425.1 Galeopterus variegatus | reverse complement strand
TTTATGGAGAACCTGAGGTCACAGAAAGGTGTATGGAGCAGATGTTTGAGCAAATTTTGTAGGATAAGCAGCAATTTTCTAGGTAAAGAAAGAGGGGATTTCTTATCAGTTGGCAAATGTAAGAATTTGAGCTGGTCTTGCCACGGCACACTGGTGGAGCCAGACTGGTTTTCATCATTTTCATACTCATGCCATATTAGTTATCAAATATTTTGAGTGTCACCTTCAGTAAAGCACAGATTAATAAGAACAGCATTGTGTATCTGGAAAACCAAAAGTTGCTTTATTTAGTATCTAAGCTATAAAGTCATATATAAATATAGATTCATTTGTTGAGATCAGGAAACAACTACAAGTGGACAGGAACTAAGAGCATTGGACAAAGAGAGAACAAATGTCAATGGCAGAGCTCAAATGAATAAAAAATGGAGAAATTTTGCGACTTAATATCAAGTGACAAATTGTGCTATGAGGTTCTACCCACTATCCACACCTCACCTCTGGGTTTTACTTCTTCTTAAACTAAAAACTCTAAGATGAAAATCTGAAGTTCATACTATCAGCTTTTCTTTGAATTTTAACCATTAAAATTCAAAACTTTATTTTGAAAGTGGACATTTGATTCGATTCAACTAAATGGCCAACAAATACAGTTGAAGTCTGTAGATTCTACCTATGAAGTAAATTTAAAACTTATTTATTTTCCTCCTTTTCTACTCAATCTTGGTCCAAGCCACTATACCCTTTGCCTGAACCATTGTAGTAAGTGACCGATGGTTTGTCCTGCTTTGAATCTGGCCTCCTCAAACCATTTTCTAGACCAATGCTCTTAAAACCTAAATTCTAGAAATCATGTGATGGCTTATGGGTAAACATTTAATAAAGTCCAGTCTTTTAACATGACAGCCCAAGAAGCTCTTGGAAGGCTTTGACCTTTGACTGATGGTAAAACTTTACTACATATGCTGTTCTCTCCCTGTTCACTGCACTCAGACACTGGCCTGAATAATGTTTACAAGTAACCTTTCTTTTTGATATTACCACTGCATGGAATATCATTCCCAGAGTGTTCTTTATCTTTCAGAGTTCAGTTGAAATGTCCCCTCTTCCAAGAGGCCTTTCATAACTAATATTTAAAATTAACCTAAATCTAGAAGGCAAAAACAACAATCCTTTATTATCTCAAAGTTTTGTGGGAAAGGAATCCAGGAACAGCTCAGCTGGTTGTTTCTGGATCAGGGTCTCTGACAAAAATGCATGGAGGTATTGGCCAGGGCTACAGTCATCTCAAGACATAGCTGGGGGAGCGCTGTGGTCTTAA
This sequence comes from Galeopterus variegatus, assembly GCF_000696425.1. Taxonomy (NCBI): domain Eukaryota; kingdom Metazoa; phylum Chordata; class Mammalia; order Dermoptera; family Cynocephalidae; genus Galeopterus; species Galeopterus variegatus. The sequence continues at coordinate 49,060 of NW_007736154.1, read as the reverse complement.
TGTGTCCCCCCAAGTTAATGTGTTAGAAATATAATCCCCAATGCAATGGTGTTGGGAGGAAGAAGGGAGTTTTGGTGTTGGCTGTGGTGATTTATCCAGACCACCAATGGGAAATTGGAGTATTACTCTGCAACGGAGTGTGTCTGGAATACAGAAGATCCCTTAGGGATTATCTTCATATTAACATGCCCTGTGAGTAAGGTCAGTGGGAAACTACAACAACCCAATTCAAGCAGGACAAAAAATGGCTCAGACCCTTCAGAAAAGAAGGATTGGTTCACCTCACTGGATAAAGAACTAAGATCAGAGGAGGTGCTTGCTGAAGGCAAAGGAAGTACAGAATAGGTAGTAGAAGAAAGTAATTGTAAAATATCAGCTATGCAGAGTGACTTCATCAAGACGATAGAATAGACGATTTCCAGCGTCTCACCCTTCCACAGGTAACCGATTTACAACTATTAGAAAACAAAGACTGCCAACCTGGAACTGTGGACCTTGGGGAAGAGGAGGAGAGGACCACAGAGTTCATGAAGGCATGAGAGGTAATGGTGAACGGTGAAAGGGTATAGGGATGTGCCTTTTGTTCCAAGCCAGGCTGCTTCAGAAGCAGGGACTAGCTATTACACACAGATTAAAGCCAGAGGGGAAAAAAGCCACAGCCGCACCCTTCACATAAATCTGCTTGGAGTCCTCAGGAGAGCGAAGGGCTTTGGAGCACACTATACCTGCCCACAGGCCAAAAGACCATTGACAGGACCAAAAGCCAGAGGGGAAAAAAGCCACAGCCGCACCCTTCACATAAATCTGCTTGGAGTCCTCAGGGGAGCGAAGGGCTTTGGAGCACACTATACCTGCCCACAGGCCAAAAGACCATTGACAGGACCAAGCCTGCATAGGAGCAAGTGACAGCAACCAAATAGAGAGAAAAGAGATGCCCACAGGCAGTGAGTTATCACGAGAGACACATACATGGCCTGCCCCACGGGGAGTAGCTGGAGTGTAGGAGAAAGGCTGGGCCTCCAGCAGAACATTGGGCGCAGTGTGAGCAGCTGGTCTCAGTGGAAACTGATTGGGTCAGAAGAACTGTAGGGAGCTCACTCTGTAGGGAAGACTTCCTCCCAGGACAGGATTTCTACACAGCTCAGATCTGGAAGTGATTACCAATCCACACCTAAAGCCTTCCCCAGAGAATCAGCAGCAAATAGCAGTCTCCTCAAGTGCCAAGACATCAACATAAAGACATAAAGATAGAAAGAACAGAGAAATATATCACCACCAAATGAAGCACCAGTAATAGATGCAAAGGAACAGCAGGTCTATGAAATGTCTAACAGAGAATTTAGAATAACCCTCTTAAAGACATTAGGGAGTACGAAGAAAATACAGATAGAATATTAAACAAAACTGAAAATATAATTCAGAAGCAAAATAAGAAATGACAAAGGAATAGAATAAATTTTTAAAAACACAAATAGAAATTCTAGAAATAAAGAACACATTATCTGAATTGAAAAACTCAATAGAGGGTTCCAGCAGCAGACTTAATCAAAGCAAGGAAAGAATCAGTGACCTTGAAGACAAAACACATGAAATTATTCAATCAGAGGGAAAAAAAGACTAAGAAAAAATGAAACAGAAATACAACCAATACAGGACTCCCTCAAGTGAAATAACCTCCACAAAATTGTCATACCCAGAGAACAGGAAAAAGGAAGAGATGTAGAAAGCAAATGCAAGAAAATAATGGCTGAAAATTTCCCAATTATGGAGAAAGATGATAACATCCAGGTACAGGAACCACAAAGACTGCCAGTCAAACTCAGTCCAAGGAGGAACACCCCAAGGCACATCATAACCAAATTATTATAAACCAAATACAAAGAGAGAATATTGAAGGCAGCAAGAGAAAAGAGAAACATAATACTCAATGGAGCCACAGTATATCTCTCAGAGGATTTCTCAGTAGAATCTCTACAGAACAGAAGAGAATGGGGTAATATATTCAGAGTGCTGAAGGAAAAATACTGTCAGCCAAGAGTTCTAATCTTCAATTATGAAGGAGAAATAGTGTTTCCTAAACAAACAAAAGCTAAGGGAATTCATCAACACTAGACTTGCGTTACAAGAAATGCTAAAGGGAATTCTTGAATCTGAAAGATGATCATGGAGCAGCAAGAACACATTCAAAGTTACATACATAACTCATTAGCTTTCCTAAACAAACAAAAGCTAAGGGAATTCATCAACACTAGACTTGCGTTACAAGAAATGCTAAAGGGAATTCTTAAATCTGAAAGATGATCATGGAGCAGCAAGAACACATTCAAAGTTACATACATAACTCATTAGTTTTGAAAAGATAAACAAAATTGATAAAGCTTTAGCTAGACTAAGGAAGAAAAAAAGGAAAGAAGACTCAAATAAAATCAGAAATTTAAAAAAGGATATTACAACTTATACCATGGAAATACGAAGGATCACAAGAGACTACTATGAACAAATATATGTGAACAAACTGGAAAACCTAGAAGAAATGGATAAATTCCTGGACACATACAATTCACCAAAGTTGAATCATGAAGCACTAGAAAACCTAAACAGACCAATTATGAGTAATGAAATTGAAGCAGGAATAAAAAGTTTTCCAACAAAGAAACCCAGGGACCAGACGGCTTCACTGCTGAATTCTACCAAACATTTAACAAAGAACTAACACAAATTCACCTCAAACTCTTCCAAAAAATTGAAGAAGTGGGGAACACTTCTAAACTCATTCTGTGAGGCCAGCATTACCCTTATACATAAACCAGAAAAAGACACAATAAAAAAAGAAAACTGAAGACTACTATCCCTAATGAACACAGATGCAAAGATCCTCAATAAAATACTAAAATTCAGAATCCAACAACAAACACATTTAAAAGATTATTTACCATGATCAAGTGGGATTCATCCCAGGGATACAAGGATGGTTCAACATATGAAATTCTAGAAATGTGATATATCACATCAACAGATGGAAGAGAGAAAAATAATATGATCATTTTAATAGACACAGAAAAAGCATTTGATAAAATCTAACACCACTTCATAATAAAAACACTTAACGAATTAAGTATAGAGGAATGTACCTCAACACAATATAGGCCATATACAACAAATCCACAGATAACATCATACCAAGTAGACAAAAATTGGAGTTTTTCCTATAAGATCTGGAACAAGACAAGAATGCCCACATTCCCCACTCTTACTCAACAAAGTACTAGAAGTTCTACCCTATGCAATAAGGCAAGAGAAAGCAATAAACGTCATCCAAGTAAGAAGGGAGAAAGTCAAACTATCCCTATTTGCAGATGACATGATCCTATACGTAGAAAACCTTAAACACACCACCAAAAAATTACTAGAACAAATAAACAAATTCAGTAAAGTGGCAGGATACAAAATCAACTCACATAAATCAGTAGCCTTCCTATACAACAACAAAATAGACAAAGAAGAAATCAAGAAAGTAATCTCGTTCACAATAGCTACCAAAAAATATGAAATACCTAGGAGTAAATTTAATGAAGGAGATGAAAGACCTCTATGTCTTAGTCCATTTCTGTTGCTTATAAAAAAAAAAAAAAAAAAAAAAAAAAAAAAAAAACCACCTGGAACTGGCTGATGTATAAAGAAAACAAAATTTATTGCTTACAGTTTCTGCAGCTGGGAAGTACAAAGTCCAAGGAACACATTGGGAGATGATGACAGTGGTCCAGGGGTCTCACTTTGCAAGATGGTGGAAGTAGAGACAGCAAACTTCTTATGTGCTCTTCTTTCACAGCCCTCAGAACCATGCCCCTGACCACCATTATTAATCCATTTACCATGGGATGGTCCTACAATCTAATCACCTCATCAAGGCCTCACCTTTCAATTACCATAATAGGATTTCCCACCATCAACAGTTACAGTGGGAATTAAGCTTCCAATATATGAGCTTTGGGGAATCACAATTCAATTAATCTGCAGCGCTCTACAATGAAAAATATAAAACACTGGTGAAAAAAATTGAAGACACAATAAATGGAAAGATATCCCATGTTCATGGGTCAGAAGAATTGACATTATCAAATGTCCATATTACCCAAAGCAATCTACACATTCAATGCAATCCTTATCAAAATACCAATGACATTCTTTACAGAAATAGAAAAACAATCTTAAAATTTATATGAAATCACAGAAGACCCCACTTAGCTAAAGCAATCCTGGTGGCATCATCACATTTCCTGACTTCAAAATATACTGTAAAGCTACAGTAACCAAAACAGCATGGTACGGGCATAAAAACAGACAAATTTACTGATGGAATAGAATAGAGAGCTGCAAAATAAACCCACACACTTGTACCCAACTGATTTTCAACAAAGGTGCCAAAAATATACAATGGGGAAAGGACAGCCTCTTCAACAAATGGTGCTGGGAAAACTTGATATCTACTTGCAGAAGATTGAAACTAGACCCCTGTCTCTCATCATACACAAAAGTCAACTCAAAATGGATCAAAGACCTAAATTTAAGACCCAAACATAGGGGAAACACTACAAAAATTGGGAGTGGGCACTGTGATTTCAAGTGAGACTACACAGGCACAGGCAGCTAAAGCAAAAATACACAAATGGGTCTATATCAAACTAAAAAGCTTCTGCACAGCCAGGGACACTATCAACAAAGTAAAGAGAAAGCCTGCAGAGTGAGAGAAAGTGTTTGCCGATCACAAAGCAAACAAGGGGCTAATTTCCAGAGTACATAAGGAACTTAAATGACTCAATAGCAAACAAACAAACAACCCAATTAAAAACTGTGTAAAGGACCTGAACAGACATTTCTCAAAGAAGACATACAAGTGGCCAACAGACACATGAAAAGACTCTCAACATCAATAAGCATCAGAGAAATGCAAATTGAAACCACAATGAGATATCATCTCACTCCAGTTAGAATAGCTATTATTAACAAGATAAAAAAATAAAGAATGCTGGTAAGTATGTGGAGAAAAGGGAACTTTCCTACATTGCTGGTAGGAGTGTAAATTGGTACAGCCACTGTGAAAACAGCATGGAAGTTCTTCAGAGAACTAAAAATAGATCTACCCTATGACCCAGCTGCAGTAGATTGAATGGCCCTCCAAAGTCATTAGGCTTAATTCCCACTGTAACTGTTGAGGGTGGAAAATTCTATTATGATAATTGAAAGGTGGGGCCTTGAAGAAGTGATTAAGTTGATGGTTTAATGGTGGCATAGGCATGGTTCTGAGGGCTTTAAAAGGGAGCACATGAGAGTCTCTCCCTCTCTGCTCTGCCATTTTCTGCATGTGAGACTCCTGCATTGCTGTAAAGCCACACCAAAGAAGACCCTCACCCAATGCGTTCCCTGGACTTTGAACTTCTTAGTCTCTAAAACTGTAAGCAATAAATTTTGTCTTCTTATAAATTACCCAGTTCCAGGTATTTTGTTACAAGCAATAGAAACAGGCTAATACACCAACTATCTCACTATTGGGTATCTTCCCAAAGGAAATGAAATCAAAATATCAAAAAGACACCTGTACTCACATGTTCATCGCAGCACTATTCACAATAGCCAAGAGATGGAATCAACCTAAATGTCCATCCAACCTAAGTGGATGAATGGATTAAAAAAATCTGTTGGATATATAGACAATCGAATACTAATTGGCTGTTAAAAATGATATCCTTTTGTTTGCAGTAACATTTATGGAACTGGAAACCATCGTGTTATGTGAAATCAGGCACAAAAAGACAAATACAACATGATTTCACTCATATGTGGAATATACATATTTTCATATATATATTTCATATATATATGAAATGTTTCTCATAGAAGTAGAGAGTAGAATAATGGTTACCAGAGTTGGAAGGGGAGGGGGAGGAAAAATGGTGAACTAATGGGAACATATCATGCAATATACCCTATAGGAATCACTGTGCAGTATATGCATGTATTAAAACAACACACTGTACCCCACAAATATGTACAAATAAATGTCCAAATATTTTGAATTAAAAATAACAAAACTACTACAACCACATGGCCAGTTACAGAAACAAGTACTGCAATTGTCATGAGTATTTCCTCCTTACTCTGTTAAGAGTACATTTGTGTCTGTATGTATACATATATTAAGTGAATATCTTTTTTCTCTTTCATCTTCTTTTATTATGTAACATAAGTGTTTTTGACTTTTTACAGTATTTAAGTATTGTTAATTTGACATGATAGTATTTAAGCTATGGGATATCAAAAGAGTAAGTTCACTCAAGGACTTCACCTCCTCTTCTAGGAAATGAATGAGTGCATTTTCAGTCATACACAGGATAGTTGAATCTGCTAGGCAGAACTATTACCTTGTTATTGTCTTTATTTGAAGACTATGTATGGTTTAAGGAGCAGTGTATGAGTGCCAAGTTGACAAGAGGTAGACTTGTGATGGTTAATTTTAGGTGTCAAGTTGACTAGATTAAGAGATACCTAAACAGCTGGTAAAGCATAATTTCTGGGTGTGTCTAAGGGGTTTTCAGAAGAGATTGGCATGTGCATAGTTTGAATGACTGATGATGATCTGCCCTCAGTATGGACAGACACTATTAAATTGGTTGAGGGCCTGGAAAGAACTAAATGACAGAGGAAAGGTAAATTCAATCTCTCTTCTGGAGCTAGGACACCTTTCTTCTTCCGCCCTTGGACATCAGAAGGTTCTCCAGCTTTTGTAATCCGGGACTTGCACCAGCAGCCATCCAACTCCTTGGACTAAGGAGTTACATCATCAGCTTCCCTGGTTCTGAGGCCTTCAGACTTGGACTGAGTCATGCTATCAGTTTCCCTGGGTCTCCAGCTTGCAGATGGTCTAATATGGGACTTCTCAGCCACTGTGATCAGATGAGCTAATTCCCCTAATAAATCCCCCTCAGAAAGTTTATTTGATTTTTAAAATTTTTTCCTATTTATTTATTTATTTTGATTTTGGTGGCTGGCCAGTATAGATAAATCCCCTCTCACATATCTACATCTATATTTATACATATATCTATATTTATATCTATATATCTCCTATTGGTTCTCTCTCTGGAGAACCCTGGACTAAGACAGGGAGTATCTGCAGGCCTCAGAAGATCTGCTTCCAAAACCACTCATGTGAGCCTGTCTACAGGTCCACCTCACAGCACGGCAGCTGCTCTCCCTCAGAACAAGCAACCCTGAAGAAAGGAAGAGAGAGCACTCGAGACAGGAGATGTGATGTTTATACTCAATAACCTAATCTCAGAAGTGGCACAGCATTGCTTCTATTGTATTTGTTAGAAGTGGTATTACACAATTGCATGAACGTCAAGAGCAAGAATCATTGGGTCTTACTGGCTACCTACTAAGCTCTCTCATATTAGTGTTTTTCTTCATAATATTTATTAAAATTTGTACATATGTAGAAATAGTGTCTTTTCCACCACTGTCTGAAACACACTACATCTCAAATATTTATTTGTTGAATGAATAAATAAATAACTTAATGCAACAGCACGTAAATAAACTCAGGAAATATTTATGGAGATAAGACTAAGACATAGTCTCAGCTATCTAGAAAATTGATCACTGCATATTATGGAAAAAGAAAGACATGAAGAATACATTACAGTGAAAGACAGAGTATGCAAGGGGAAGGAATGAAGTGTTATGAGACCACATGTATCAGGGCAGTTTTGGGGGAAGGTATCATCTGAAATGGGCTGTTAAGGATGAACATAATTTGGCACTGTAGAGAAGGAAAGGTGTTCACATGGATGAGAAGATACCCACAAAGATAAAGAAATATGAAAGCATGCCTGGTATTTGGAGATGAAAGTTGGGCTGGAGAAAGTAGTGGGAAATACTGATTTAAAAGATGAATTCAGCTGGCCAGTTAGCTCGGTTGGTTAGAGAACAGAACACCAAGGTCCCGGGTTCAGATCCCCATACTGACCAGTGCCACCCCCCAAAAAAACCGATTAATTCATTCAGATCATAGGGGATCTTAACTGACAACATCAGTAGTTAAATTTTATAACAAATGCTGCCACTTAAAAAATACACAGATTTGGGCCGGCCCGGTGGCGCACTGCTACAGTGCGCCATTTGGGAAGCGCAGCGGCGCTCCTGCCGAGGGTTCGGATCCCACATACAGACCGGCCGCTCACTGGCTGAGCGAGGAGCAGGGGCAACACCGAGGGTTGCGATCCCGTTGCCGGTCCCGGTCCGGTACGGGCGCGACACTGAGGGTTGCGATCCGTTGCCGGTCATGAAAAAAAAAAAAAAATACACAGATTTACATTTCCAGTATTGGGTGCCAATTATCTTTGACTTTAAAATGCAGCTCCTCTAGATACCTTCCAGTAGGATCTTACTTCCTAAAACCCAGTCTGGCATCCTGTGTCATTTGACTGGAATATTTAATATTTTCACATTTAATGTTATTATTGATATATTTTGACTTAAGTTTGCCATTTTACTATTTGTTTTTTACTTGTCTGAACACTTTTTTGTACTTCTTTTCACTCTTTTCTGCTTTCTCTGTGTGAAACAAACATTTTTCAATAAACTTTTAATTTCCTATTTCACATTTTATCTTTATTTCTTTGCATTATTTATAAGTGGTTGCTGTATAGATTATAATATGAATTTTTAATTATTGCCATCTACTTAAAGTTAGTGCTGAATTACTTATAATAAAATATAGGAGTCTTGCATCAGTAGAGTTCCATTCCCTACTGCTTTGTGTTATGCTTTAATCTGTGTGATATATCTATCAATATAATATTAACATTTAACTTTAAACAGTTAATAAATTTAAAGCAAATTAAAAGAACATAAGAGAAAATTGCCACCTGGTTCCATTTTCCTTTAGCCTGAAGGACCTCTGTTAACATTTCTTGAGAGATGACAATCTGGAAATCCCTTCATGTCCTCTTCTTTCTTGAGGGATAGTTTTGCCACAAAAAAATTCTTGGTTAACAATTTTTTCTTTTCTTTTAGTTTTTTAAAAAATATATCATTTCAATTACTTCAAATCTTTGTTGTTTCACTTGAGAAATCAATCATTAATCATATTCTTCACCTGATATAATTTATAATTTCTCTCTGTTTTAAAAATTTTTCTTTTTATCTTTGGCTTTCAGCAGTTTGCTATGGTGAATCTAATGTATTTTTTGTGTGTGCTTATCCACCTTGGGGTTTATTGTGCAGTTCAGATCTGTGAGTTAATGTTTAATTTTCTGCCACTTTCTTTCTTTCTTTTCTCCCCTTTTGGAACTTTAGCCAATGGCTCTGTTAACTTTTCTTCAACCTTTCTCTCTGTCTCTCTCTGTCTCTCTGTCTCTCTCTCTCATATTTGAACTCTAATATCTATTATCTATATTTATATTCACTGATTCTTCCCTCTGCCCTCTCAAACATTCTATTGTGCTCCCCTAGAGAATTTTTTAATTTAGTCATTACAATTTTCATCTTTAAAATTTGCATTCACTTTTTTATAGTTTCCATTTATCTGTCGAAATATCATCTGATCATTAACTGCTACCACCTTTAAAAAATTATTTGTACACATTTTCTTTAATTTTTGACCATATCTGTAATAGCTGCTTTGAAGTCTTTGTCTGCTAAATACAAAATCAGGGCCCGCTCAGTATTAGTTTTAATTAACTGATATTTTTCTTGAGTATGGGTCACATTTTACCATTTCTTTGCATTGATAGTAATTTTTTGGTTGAATTGTAGTTACTGGAGACTGGAAAGGGTGGGGGGATAGAGAGAGGTTGGTTAATGAACACACAGTTACAGCTAGACAGGAAAAACAAGTTCTAGTCATCTACAGTAGTGCTAGGCATCTACAATTAACAATACTTCATTGCATGTTCACAAATTGCTAGAAGAGAGGAGCTCAAATGTTCTCATTCCAAAGAGATAATAGTTTTTTGTGATGAAGAATATGCTAACTATCCTGATTTGACCATCACACATTGTACACATATACTGAAATACAACTCCGTACCCCATCAATATGTACAATCAATACATTTCAATTAAAAAATAAGTAAATTCCTGGAAAAAAAATAAAAGAAGAAAGGAAGGGCAAATGAGGTGGAATGACAAGAGGGGTGAGAAGGCTGCTGAGATGTACTGGCATTATGCTGGTCATTTCCACATTTGTTATTTAAGCTTCTAAATAACACTGAGTTGTAGAAATATTTGTCCAATTCATAGATGAGAAAATTGAGGCTCAAAATGTTGATTTACTTGCTTACACAGACAGAACTTATGGTGGATGGAGCTTGCATTCTCTCCAGGAGAGCCTCATAGCAGAGTCCCCACAAGAGATAAATGAAGCCTTTGGGCCCAGATTTGATTTTCATTTGGGTACATCTTTAAGTCGCCTGGAGCCTTTTGTATGCACATCCACAGAGCATCTCCCAGCCTTGCACTGCTGACAAGGAGACATTTGTCAGCAAAAATGGCTCTCAAGCCACCCAGCCTCTCTGCTGAGGACCAAACATACTGAAGAATTGCTCACCACCTGATTTTATTGACTCTAACCCCAAATCATCTTTCTTTAAATAGGCTGTTTTCAAAGAGTGAGTGGAAAGAAGTGGCATACGATTGCACAACAGCCAAGACAAATCATCAAAGAGGTTGGCAGCCTGGAAGAAAATCTTTCCTGAAGTTACAGATGTGGAATTAACCTTTACATCCATCCTGCAAAGTGGGAAGACACGGGCAAGTGAGATGTAACTGGGGAAATGAAAAAAAGATTCTTACCCAGTGTTCAGACAGAAAGCAGAAAATGCCAGAGGAATCTATTACAGTCCTGGGCGGGTGTCTGGGAAGGTAAGAATAGCCATAGGCTTGGGCTTCTCTAGCACTTTTCCTGTCTGAGCTCTTTGCAACTTATTAGTACACTGAGCTCTTTTCACTTAGTGCTGCAAGGTGGCCATTTCTGAGACAGAATGCAATGGTCCTTTAGCACCAGTACCATGACCTCCAGCATCCAAAATTTCCTCTTGGTAAATCCTCTCTTCTTTAGGAAACTACTCTCCTGCTTGACAATCGGTCAATCCCTTTACCATGGTACAGGGGTGTCTTGCACAATCTGGCCTCTGTCCACTGCTCTGACACCATCTCTTGCCACCTGCCCCTTTTATCTCTGTACTTACCTCCTTTTAGATCTCCACTTTTCCAAAACTTTCCCCCCTCAGCACTTGGAATGACTTATCCTGCCTGGATCATTTCTCCCTTCTACTTTTCACAAGACTGGCTCTCTCATCCTTCAAATCCCAAAATATCACTAAAGACCTTTGCAGTCTACATTATATAAAATTGCATCCTTGTTGCTCTCAACCCAGTTACTATCTATCACTCACTAGCTGTTGTCTTTGCAGAATTTAGGATGATTGGAATGTGTGCTCTTCATATGTTTATTTGTTTATTGGCTGTCAGATCAGAAGCTCCATAACAGCAAGAGCCTTGTTTTTCTCGTTCCCCTTTCCCCATATATCCTAATACCCAGCAGAGTGTTTAGTTTGTAGTAGCTGCTCAATTTAACAACATATTTTTGAATGAATGAATCCATGAATACATTGATAATAAGCAGTTCTCTCAGTTATTTCAGCCTCCTTCTTCATGCTGTAGCTGAAGCCCATTTTCTCTGTTCAGTTCTCAGTAGAAGTGGAACATATCCATTGAAAGAGTGTAGGCAAGAGAAAAAGCTCACTAGAACAAAAATTAAAAGAACAGATTCTGTCTTATCTCTGTTATCCATTTACTGAGTATTTGAGAGAAATTTAAACTCTCAGAACATCAGTTTGCTTTTTTATAAGAAAGTTAATGGTGCTTCTAAACCTGTCTGCCTTCACCAGAATAGCTCTGGGCCTGGAGAACAGGGGACGAGGCTATCAAATTCTCATCAGTACTTCCCAGTTCAAGATGTGGCCTGAGGTGCTGCTCATTGGAAATTATAGAACAGCCTTCAACCTTAGCTACTTACCAAAAATGATTTTTGCTGAGCCAGGTGCAACTATTAAGTTCTTTATTTCTTTTCTAAGCTCCTAGACCTAATTAGCCATAAAATCCAAAGTATGAATTAATTTTCTCAGGTCATTGAAATACACCTTCAACTAAGGGGAGAAAACCTAGACAATGGGCATTTAATGTGGAAGGGAAGAGAGAAGGAGAGAGAGACAAAAACCTTGGTGAACCGACAATTTCTGCAATAGGTTTCCTCCCTGTCCCACCTCACAGCTCCCATTCCATGTACATAAAACTATATGAAAGTATTGGCCAGAATCAAGCTCTTTCTCACCAGGAAGACAAACAGTTTTCAGACAAAATCCAAAAAGGGTAAGGCAAATTCATCCACATGCATATATTTTTTACTTCAAATAAAAGGTGTGGAAAAAGAACCCATGGTTAGTATGAAGAAGAGGCTTATAAAAACATTGCAACACTGAAAATCTACTAATGAAATTCAGAGGCAAGAAACAGAGAACCATGCAACATAGCTCACAAAAGACAGATGAAGAAACCTGCTGGAAAGAAAACATAGTTCACAGAATTGCATGAGGAGTACTTCAAGCTACAGAAAAAAAATACTAATTAGATATTAGACTCAATGTTGAGATAATTAAGCAACAATGGGATGAAAGGGGTATTATGGATTTTAGGAAACAAATTGAGAGCCAAAACAACATTATTGTAAAATTAATTGATTAATAGAAACCACAAGAATGAAACAGGCTCAGCTACTAGTAAAATAACTGCATAGAAAACAGCTTTTGATAACCATATAAATGAAGAGAAAATATGCAATAAATTAAAAGGTAAAAAGAAGATCATAAGTATGTTCTTTCTTATTTTGCCACCAGGTAGGGATTGTCTGTTTCAGTATAAGGCCAACAGAGAATGAAGGAAAGGAGAGAAATAAAGATGAATTCCAGACAATACCACTTAATCACTTGGTTCAACTGTGCCTGAAGCTAAGAGAATCCCCGTTGGACTTTCCAGTTGCCTGAGCAATAAATCCTCCACTTCTTTGCATAAGACAGTTTTAGTTAGATTTTTTTCACTTGCATCTAAAAGCAAACTTCTTGATAAAAACTTTGAGCTAAATGATCTAAAATAACACTTTAAACTTGCAATGTCTTATTTCTGCACCTGAAACATGAGGATAATAATTATATCCATTTCATTAAGTGGTTGTGTGGGATACATCTATGTGTATATGTATATCTATATTTATATCTATTTCTACCTATCTCACATGTACATCATCTGGCATAGAGTCAATGGTGATCATGGAAGTCCTCACTATTGAGTTCAGAGTTAATTTCACTACACTATCCTACCTCAAGTGAAGAAATATATTGGCTCCATATTATTTGGTCTTGAAAGATTTTATTGACAAATTCTTATATGACATGCATTTTTCTAAGCATTTTGCATACATTAATTCATCTAACCCTCACAAAACCTGTAGAGTTGGTATGTTGTTATTTCCATTTATTCCCATTTTACAGAGGCATACAGAAGTTGAGTAATGTCCCCAAGGTCACACAGCTAGTTAGTGATAAAGAGAGGAGGGCCCCAGAAGCCATACTCTTTGCCAGAGCTTCATGCTATGAAAAGAACAGAGCTTAATAGCTTAATGTGGTAGGAAATGATCATTAAAGATTCCTGAACCAAGAAATAACATTGTAGGGGTGAGGTATGAATTCCAGGTAACATAATTCAAAAACATCAAGTGAGATGCTCTTGCAGCCATGTCTGTCAAGCATGTCTGTGAATGAGTCTCTCCTGTCCACCCTCTCAAAGTGATTTAAGTGAAGACACCCTGTGGGTTCAAGTTTCAGCACCGTGGAGAGAACTTTAGGTGTGAACCAACTTCTACCTGGTGGCTTCCAAGCAATCCTGCCTCTGGCATCTAAAATAATCATTTGACAAAGATAATTAAAATGTGCAGAGAGCAAAAGTTTCAGCACCGTGGAGAGAACTTTAGGTGTGAACCAACTTCTACCTGGTGGCTTCCAAGCAGTCCTGCCTCTGGCATCTAAAATAATCATTTGACAAAGATAATTAAAATGTGCAGAGAGCAAATATGTCTTTATTGAGAAATTTTCTGCAGTTCATGGAATGCGACTCTTTTCTCTTGTGATACATAGTCAATCATCGGAACAATGTAACAAGTTACCATTGTGCATCTCAAATGAAGAAGGAACAATAGAAAACCGAAAAAGGGCTGCTATTGGTTTGAGTGAAGGCAGCTGCCTCACTGAGCTGTGGGGGTAAAGAAGGCGCTGATAGAAATCTGACAGCAAAAAATGGGGGTGGAAAGGCAGAGGGTGATGCCAAGGAGCTAAGGAAGAAATGAGAGCGAGAAAAGAAGAGGATAGATTCAAAGGACTAGGAAAAGGAAGCGGAACATCCTTCACATAATAAGAGCCTACTCTATCCAGGCAACGGTATGAGTCTTAAATGTGTTTTATGAGCCTTAAGACAGTCGTGATGATAGTTATATTTTTTCTTATTTTACAGATGTAGGACTAGGAAGGAAGGAAGGGTAAGATGTGGAGGGAATATGTCAAGCAACATGGGAGGGGAGAGAAGAGGAAAAGAAAAGGGAAGCAAAGGATCAATGTACAAATGGAAAAGTAAGAAAAGAAGACAGGGAAGGGAGAGAAGATAGTGTTCTTATAGAGATTCAAATAACAGTAGTAGTAACCCCAAAAATACAAAGAGAAAAATGGGAAAAATCAACATTAACCTAAACCCCACTGACCCTAAATACAGAACAAGTTGAGTTCTTTTTTCCCAAGACATATTCCGTGGAAAGAGAAAAATTGTTCCAGTTCTTGTTTGTGCAGAGCTAGGGTTGCTGTCATTTCCAGTAAACCACAGGATTGGGGAAGAAGCGGTTTCTCAAGGTAAGACCAGGACACTGTCACAATAAGAGGGGGAAGTGGATGTCATAAACGCTGACTTCCACTACAGTTCTTATTAAGCCACTTCTGGGTAGTGCCATTAATTTTTTTTTTTTAAATGAGTAAATAAAAGTAGAACACCATCACAGGCTTGATCTTGGAAATCTTTAGATGTGGCTGTTATGGACTGGCTGGGACCTCACTCTTGATAAACACTATCCAGACTCCCAGACACAAAGGCTTTCTGCATCACTAAGACCACACTGGGTCCATTAGGATATAACTATGGGTTACTACTTTGACAGCAGAGCCTTCTTCATTTCCTTTCAGACGGCGAAACATGAGAGTAAAATGGATACAGATTGGGAAAATGCTTCTTTTCTCCCTTGTAGCCTGCCTAATAGTAGAGAAAGGACATGGAATAGTGATTTAAGAAGAGAAAATCAAAAGTACTTAATTTTGCTAAGAACCTACTATTTTCCAGGCATGTGATGGGCAATGTATATTTACTATTTCATTCAATCTGTACAAGAACAGTGTAAGACAAGGGGTTGGTAGCACTGGTTAAAGGTGGGGAAACTGAGTCTTGATGTCGTTATGCACCTTGAGGAATGCCATATATCTAGGACTGATTGTGTTGGAATATGAACATAGATGCTGATTTTCCCATTTCTATCAAGGTGGAGATAACTACCCCTCTTCTGGAATTCTCCTGTTAAAGTATTTATCATTCCATTGCAGATGACCATTTATTCGTACCTAAAATCATATTAGATAGACTGAGAGATCCGAGAAAGTACAAACTGTATCTGTCCAGGTCACCACTCCGCCACCAGGGTCTAGCAAGGTGTTTGGCTCAATAGGTAACTTGAATGTATACATGGACAAATGATTTGATTCATGCTTAGAAAAGTTGTGATATTTATTTCATTCTACAACCCTTGTGTTTGTTTGCAATGCCTCTTGGCCAACTCACTGCTGTTCACAACTGGTACCCAGGCAATTACATATAACCCTATTCACAAAAGAATGTTGTATGACAATTGTTTTACAAAATTAACCCATACGCAGATTGGTTCTTGTAGCTTGCTTTACCCCCCTAACAGTACCTTGTAAATATACCTATAGAATAACATGTGTCAATCTAATGCAGTCTGTTTTTGCAACTTTATAATATTTCATGGAATGAATATACTGTGATTTGTTCAACTCTTCCTTTATTGGTCGACATTCAGGATGTTTCTTGCTTTTGTTTTTTTTGTCATCTCAAACATACTGCAATAACATCTCTGTGTACATACTTTTATTCACACATGCATTTGCTTTTATGAAATAGATTACCTGAAGTGGGGTTTCTGGGTTTGAGGATATGTGTGATTTTTTTTTTATGAGTGTAATAGATATTGTCAGACAGCTTTCCAAAAGGCTGCAGCATTTCTTATTCCTACCAGAAAAAACACATAAAAGTATCCTTTCCTTCGTATCCTTGCCAATCTTGTGTGCTCACACTTTTATTTTTTTTTTTCAGTGTTGAATGAGAGGTGATGGTTTCATTTGCTTTTTCCTAATACCAATAAGTTTGAGCCTCTTATCATATGTTCATTTGTCATCAATATCTGCTCCTGTGAGTTGCCAAATTGTGNAAAAGTATCCTTTCCTTCGTATCCTTGCCAATCTTGTGTGCTCACACTTTTATTTTTTTTTTCAGTGTTGAATGAGAGGTGATGGTTTCATTTGCTTTTTCCTAATACCAATAAGTTCGAGCCTCTTATCATATGTTCATTTGTCATCAATATCTGCTCCTGTGAGTTGCCAAATTGTGGCAGTCTTCCAGCTGATCCTCAAACTCCTTCTTTTTCTTCTTGAACCCATCAACTAGACTATAATTCCCAGCCTTCTTTGCAGTTCTGTGTGATCATGTGACTGATGTCTGGTGGATGGAATACAAGCACAGCTAACGTGCTTTTCCACTCCCAGGCCTGTCCCCAAACCCAAATGGTCTCATTTGTGATCCTTCGTTCTCGTCCCTCAAGTGCCAGCCTAATGCAGACGACTCTGAGGTCCTTGAGAAGGGCAGAACTACAATACGGAAGGAGGTTGGGCCTGTAAACAACTATTTTAATAAGCATTTAATGCTCAAGGAGACTCCTTTCAGTCCTCATGGAGGCAGTTCAGAAACTTGTTATCGTGTTAGGCCATGGAGATTTAGATGTAATGGAGCAGTTACCATAATCTTTACAAAAAACTGTTGATATCATTTGTCCATGTTTTTTATTTAAATCCTTGAGATGCTTAATTTTTTCTTAACATTTTTGAATCATCTGCATGTAAACATGAACTTCGCATTTGCAATGTCTCAAATTTCTCTTTTCCCAATCTATTATTTGACTTTTGATTTTATAATATTCATTTCCTCCATTTATTTTTCAATAGTTCACATCAATTGTTTCTGAACACTCTTTGTTATTTAAGAAGTTTTCCTTCAACCTGAGATTTTAAAAATATTTTTCTTAAATGTGTTTTTGTATTTTATTAGGCACTGTTTCAATTTTTAAATTTTTTGTCCAACTTAAGTTTATTTCTATATGCTGTTTATAGGAGGGGTTTGGCTTTGTATCTTCCCAGATGGATGACTTGTTATGATAGAACCTTTTATTCAATGAACCTCTATTTTCTCATGTGAATTAAAATGTTACCTATGTCATATATTGTGTTTATTTATATACAAGGATATATTTCTGCATACTCTATTACTTTCCACTGCAATATCTGCTATCTGTCTATTTTATACTAATACTGTTTTGACTTGAGCATCTTTAGAGTTTATTTTTATATGGGTAGAAGAGTAATTCTTTCCCCAGTATTCTTTATTTTCAAAAATTTTATAAAAATTATTCTAAATTTGTTCTTATTTTATCCTATTCCCCTAAAAGTAACCAAAACAAAGAAGAAAAAATTAAAATATAAAACATAGGAATTCTGATAGAAATTTTGGTAAATAGTTTCATTCATCTGGAAAGGGTGGATATTTTACGATACAAGTCACCCCATTCTGGAGCATGCTATGTCTCTCCATTAATTCAGATCATGTTTTATGCTCTCCAATAACATTTTATAGTTTTATTCAGATAAGTACCATGCTTGCTAAATTTATTCATAGACATTTTATCGTTTTTATGACTATTGTGAATGGGCCTCCCCTCCTCCCACTTTCATTTCTAACTGATATTTTTAGTATGAATGATCTTTGATTTGTTGCTTCTATAACTCATGTTACACTAGGAAGCCCTCCCCAGAACCATTGCTATAGAGATATGGAGAAATGTATGCTTCAAATGTTTTTTTTTTTATTATTATTCTGACAAAATCCAGACCAGAGCTTCACAAACTTTGTATCCTAGCTGGGATATTCTGGGAGCCAGGTTAAAAATCTGGTTGTGTGCAGGTGCCTTGGGAATGGATGAATGATCACGGTATGGGCAGAAGTTGAGCTAAACCACCTTATCTGCTGCAGCAGAGCTTGTCCCTCTCAATAGAACATAGTAAATTTCTATGTGTCTTGGGTAGGAATTAACAGTTGGTGTTTATAATTCAGTGATCAGAGCGAGTTCCAATTGATAAGCTCAAAATGAACTGGGTCTTCATGATGAGGACATGAAAAATGGGACAAGAACACCATACAAGGGGAAGGTAAAAGACCTGCGAACAAGGCAAGTAAAAAGAGAGATAAAGATGCTCAACATAATAATAGAGGAAAACAAGGAATGAGATCAATTGTACTTTTGTATATAATTAAATAATAAATATAATAGTAATAATAATAAATTATTAGAAATGTAAAACATACAGATAATTTTGATAAAATACATACATGCAATACCTGTACACTGAAAATAAGAAAAAAAAATAGGCAATATAAATTAAAGAAGACGTACAAAAATGAGATATACTTTGTTATGAATCAGAAAACTCAATATTAAGAATTTTCCTATTCTCCTCAAACTCTAATTGAAATCCCTGCAAGCTATTTTTTGTAGTAATTGATAAGCTGATTCGAAAATTTATGTGGAAATGCAAAGGACTTACGATAGCCAAAACAACTTTGAGGGACAGAGTTGGAGAACTTGTATTATTTGATTTCAAGACTTAGGTGAATCAAAAATAGTGTGTCATTTGTGTAAAGACAGATATATAGATCAATGAAATAGAATATGGAATCCGGAAATAGACCTACACATACATTGGTCAACATTTTTCAGAAAGGTGCCAAGGCAATTCAATGGGGGAATGAATAATCTTTTCAATAATAATTAATTAAGGGGGAGAAGGAGAGAGAGAGAGAATCTCAATACTTATCTCCTATAATATACAAAACTTAACTCGAAATGAGTAAGAATCCAAATGTAGGAGATAAAATCTAAAACTTCTAGAAAATCTTAATGACCTAAGGTTTGTCAGATTTCTTAAATAGAACAAAAGCCCGGAAGCTATTTAAGAAACACTATCAACAAATTTTATTTTATTAAAATTAAAAATTTTTGTTCTTCAAAAGACAGAAATCAAAAGGCAAATGACAAAGTTGGTGGAAATATTTGCAAAGCATGTATTTGACAAAAGACTTGTATTTAAAACATATAAATAACTCCCATAGTTCAATGCTAAGAAAACAAACAACCCAGTAAAATAATAGGCAAAAGATTCGGCAGATACTTCACCAAAGAAGATACATAGATAGCAAATAAGCACATGAAAATATACTCATCAGTAGTCACTATGAAAATTAAAATCAAAACTATAATGAGATACAACCACTGGAGTGGCTAAAATTAAAAATACTGGTGATACCAAGTGTTGGCAAGGATGTGGAGCCAGTAGAAGCCTCATACACTGATGATGAGAATATAAAGTGGTATCAGGTACAGTTACTTTGATAAATACTTTAGCAATTTTTTTAAAAGTTAAACATACAGTTATCATGAGTCAGTCGTTTGATTCCTAGGTATTTCCCCAAGATAAATAAAAGCCAATGCCACACAAAGGTTTGTACATGCAGCTTTATTCATAGTAAACCTAATGGGAAATAATCCAAATGCCCATCAAGAAGTGAATGAATAAACAAACTGGTATATCCATACAATGGACTACTATTCAGCAATAAAAACACATGAACCAGTGATACACACATGGATAAAACTTAAAATAATTATCATGGGTTAAAGAAACCAGACTAAAAACCAGAGTAGATGCTGTTAGTGATTCAATTAACATAAAATTTTAGAAAGTGCAAACTAATCTCTGGTGAGAGAACAGGCTGCTTGGGAGTGGGACAGATTACAAACTGGCTCAAGGGAACTTTTCAGGATGATGGTTATGGTCATCCACTTGGTTGTGTGATGTTTCACCAGTGTATACATATATCAAAACTCATCAAATTATACACTTTAAATAGCACAGCTATGATACGTCCATTATAACATAATAAACCTGTAGAAAGAATAGAGAGATACAGACAATGCCCCTCTTTACATCTCTCACCTGTACTCTCCTCCAAGTAGGTCCTTCCTATGGGCTGGAAAGTTTGGCCCAGCAGTTTCAAATTTCCATTCTATCTGTTTAGCAACCCCAGCGGAGAGTGTTTTTTTTCTGAAGAGCTCCAACAAAACCCCACATAACACTGGGCTACTTGTTCACATGTCCATCTCTGAAACACGTTCTGTGACTCAGGTTAAGCCAACTTCATCAAGTCTGTGTCATGGGCACAATTCTGGAAACTGGAAGTAGGATCAACTGATACTAACTATAAGGACTTAAGGTTGGGGGTTTCACAAAGAAAAACTGAGACACTGTCATGAGAAATATTGGGGGATTGGATTCAAGACAGATATAGTCAAGGGGTATCTACCAGTGTTGCTAATCATAGGATTTTAGGTGGATTTGGTGATATAATAACTCCAAGCCCCACTGTGGAGAAGCTCCTACTATCCTACCCACTGTTAGAAGAACTGGCTCAGGAGGTGGGATGGCTTCAGCCTGCAGGTGTAGCTTTTGTGAGACACCGCTCATATGAGTAAGCCCACAGCTAGGTAACTTGTATTGAAACCATGACCTTCAAAATGGCTTTAACTCTTCTGATTTTGAAGGTCCTGAAACAACTGAAGCTAATGAGAGATATGAACATACTTGGGCTCAACTATAAATATTCTGTAAATACAGTGTTCTCCTAGGTCAATAACACCCCCAAGATGAGCAAATTAGAACATCGAATTTTAATAATAATATGGAAGCTAAAATCAAAAAGATTGATAGCACCAAATGTTGGCGAGGACATGAGCAACTGGAACTCCATACATTGCTGGTGGGAGTGAAAAATGAATAGTCACTTTGGGGAAACCCTAGAAAATTACCCAGAATTAAAAAGGATCCAACTACTTATGCACAGAACACGGATGTAGCCCAACATTAATGAATCTCAAAAAAATTATGTTGTTTAGGAAAAGAAGAAGAAATACACACTGAAAAAACACATACTTAGTGATTCCAGTTATACGATTTTCAAGAACAGGTAAAACTAAGAAGTGAGATGTCAGAAAGTGTTGCCTCTTGGGGAGGGGACATAGACTGGAATTGGACATGAAGGAACTTTTAAAGCTGTGGATATGCTCTCTGTGTTGTTTGGGTGGTGTTTACATGGGTGATATAAAACTGAGACTTAGTATCTATGCAGTGTATTGCATATAAATCATACCTCCATGAAAAAAATGTGAACATTAATAAAAAAGTAATTTTTATTTTTATGGTAACTAACATTTATTGACCTAATTTATCACATTGAATTATCTATCTAAATTATCTTACCAAAACTATTTCATTAAATCCTTACTTTAATACTGAAAAGTAGGTATTCATATCTCTATTTTTTTTGTTGTTGTTGAGGAAATTGAGACTCAGAGGGTATGGAACATGCCCAATGTCACACGGGTAGTAAGGAGGAGAGCTGATACTCAAACCTGACTTTAGAGTCTATGATCTTAACCACTTCTTTTTACGATCAAGCACTTGGGAT
The DNA here is from genome assembly GCF_000696425.1 of Galeopterus variegatus. NCBI lineage: Eukaryota > Metazoa > Chordata > Mammalia > Dermoptera > Cynocephalidae > Galeopterus > Galeopterus variegatus. The sequence goes on along the minus strand of NW_007736154.1, from coordinate 26,989 downwards.
GTGGGTGGGCGCACTACTTCTGCAACACCTCCAGAGTGAAAGAGGCTGTACTGAGTGATACTGATCCCAGAGCCTATGCCCCTGATGAGCACAAATGGAGACGGAAGAGAAATGGAAATGTCACTCATCACTAACAAAGTAGCCTCTTTTCCGTGGAACTAATCTGCACCTGGGCAAGTTAGTTAGATCAAAACATGCAGTCTGGCAGAAAGGCTAGATACTACTGGACTTGTGCAGTACTGGGATTTTGGGGTTCCTATTGATACAGGATGTGCTCAGTTTCCCTGGGCTGGGACATGCCTGTGGGTTTCCAGCCACTCCCTGAGGTCCCAGGCCCCCTCCTCTGAGATTTCCCTGGAGGAAAGCTACTGTTTCCAGTTAGACCTATTTTTAACATCAGTGGGGGAAAATGAGACAACAGGGGGCTGACTTATATTATCCAGTGGCTGGGCATGCTCAATAGAGAGCACAGAATATTCTGGTACCTACAACTGGGAACCACCCCCTTAACTGAATATTCACTAGAAGGAGAAACTATAAAAGCCAAATCCCAGCCAACAACAGGGTCGTTGCTGCTCACTTTCCTGGTGGCAATGTGCACTTTGCTGGCTGAGGCGTGTATAGTTTACTTTGTATCTAACTTACTTTCAGTAAGCAGCTGCTCACTCTCTTGAGCAGCCTGCATTTTGTACTGAACTTTAAGTTGGTTTTTCTTGCTTTTGTGTTAGACTTGATGCCTGTACTGAACTTACTTCAGTGTTAAACTTGGTGTGGGCCCTGCTCAGTCTCTGGAGCATGCCTCATGCTCTCCATGGAATCTGTCTTTCTTATCTATTATATTAAACTTTTTTTCATTATCTACTGTGACTCTTCCCTTGAATTCATATCTGTGGCGGAGTCAAGAACCTGATAAGAGGACTGGGTGGGTTGAGGCCAACTCTCAGGCCCCCGGACCCTACCTCTGACATCATTATGGCATGTCTTGAAAGCTCTTCATCTTTCAAGAGTTGTGCCTTTCCATCATGAGTTGGAGGGAGACCTTGCCTACAACTCCAGCTCCTTGGGTGTAGGGATCTTTTATGTCTTACTTATTGATATCTTTCCAGGGTATAGTTGTCAATTACTGTTTAGTGAGTGAATAAATCCACCCACCCCTCCTTTCATCATTTCATCATTATCATGCCCTGTGACTTCTTTCTTCCTTGATGAACCTTATCATAAAGTCAGACCCAGCAGGGGCTATTGCTCAAAGCAATATTAAACCCACCAGAAAGTACCAAGACCCTGGCTATTTTCTAGAACTGATGGTTTTCTCCTAGAGACTGAGGAGAGTGAATCACTGTGGCCCCGTGCACAGGGCAGGTGTAATAGAACCCCACAGCCTTCCTCAGTTGGCCCTATGGTGGCTCCAGGAAGCTCACAGCCAGAATTTGAGATTAAGATTTGATTTGACACCCCACTGGGGCACTGTTCAGGAACTCAATTGTGCCAGGCAGTGGAGTAGCACTTATTGGTTTCAAAGGGGATGGAAAACAATTTAAACAACCGCTATTCTCCTCAGCCCAGACACACATCATTGCTCTGTTGACTTAGGAGCAGCTGCTGTCACTGAGCAGAGACAAGAGCTCTCTGTGAGATGCATCCCTCATCTGTCTCCAGCATATCAAGGAAAACCTGCGTGTACAGGTCAAGCAAAATTCTTTCTTTGGACCATCTTTCTAATTCAAGTCTTGGCAGCTTTTCTCAGGGAAGGCAGGTTGAGGCTGGGAGTCCTTGAGTCTAAGGGGGTATGAAAGGCAGGAGAATGTAAGAAGTTATTTTTATTTATTTATTTTCTTTAAGGATATAGCTTAGGCTGCAGGGAAAGCTGAAAAACTCCAGAGAAATGAAGGGAGTGAAGAGGTAATCTAGGAATTTTGACTGAGAGCGAGTGGGTGAATAGTTTTATTGCAGGCAAGAAGAGGCGCTGGTCTAATTTACTTATCCAAAGGGCAAAAAACATAAAAAATGCAAAAGAAAAAAAAAGAAGAAGAAGATGAAGAAGAAGAAGAAAAAGAAAAGAAAATCAGTTCATTACAGGCGGGAATAAATATCCAGGGACCAGAACTGTCAAGATATCTGGGTAAGAGAGATTTTCAGAATCAAGTACAAATGTGTATTCTGACTTGAGGAAACTGAGGTATCAAGAGAACATCTAAAATCTTGAATCATCTCGGGTTCGGATGTGGTGTTGGCAGGAAATGGAGAGATATAAGGACAACCATCAGAAGTCCCTAGATTTTAGGGTTTGGTCTCTAGATTTAGATTTTAAGGTCTATTATGAATCTGGCCCAATTAACCTGTCTTCAGGAAGTTCATAGTCTACTGGAGTGGACATACAGATAAGCTGACAGTCACAGTGAGTTATGGAATGTGCGGTGATCAAGAAGTGTGGGGGCAGGGCATGTGCAGGTCAGGTGAGCTTCCTTGAGGATGTGAGCAGGAATTATCACAGCAAAGGTGGCGTGTGTGTGTGTGCATGCATGTGTGCACGCATGTGTGCACACGGTTTTGTTAGCATTCTAGGGCAACGTGATAATTGGAACAATGTCACGAAAGCAGAACATGTTAAGGTTTGGATGAGAACTGTATCATTCAGTGGAGGTAAAGTTTAGGGTGTTGGTTTTCCAACCTGGCAGCAAATTGGAATCACTGAGGACGCTTTTAAAACTATTGATGCTTAGACACCACCTCTTCTAGAGGTGATTTAATTGGTTGGATACTAGATACTGATTTAATTGGTTTGGAGTGGAACTTTAGAATCTGAATATTTGTAAGCCAATTAGGTGACTCTAATGAGCAGTCTGAGTTGACAACCACTGGTTGAAAATAGCTGTTGGACATTAGTGAATTTGTTTATTTTGCCTCTCAGCCTAACTTCTTTAGAGACAGCTCCTTATTTTCTTTTGGGGAATTACCTCTTCCCCAACTGGGAGCAATCCTAGCTAGCTCACCACATGTGGTTACACAGGTTGTGCACTGCACAAGGATGCCTGGTCATGGCAGAGTTGGGACTGAAATCCTGCTCTGGTTCTGTCCACCAGCCCTGCACCCTGGTGGAGGGCTATGCCTATCTCAAGGAAGGGACATTTTTCCCAGCTTGCACCAAGATTCCAGCTGCCCTGGTTGTCAATAAAGATACTTTTCTCTGCATTAGCCAAGAGTTTCATGATCAAGTGTATGTTAACAGGAAACTATCTCTCCTTGGACTTTGCATATCAAGGATGGAAATGTGGGAATTGATTTCACACCAGTCTCCTAAAGCAACTCCATCATCTGTAGACACTTCCACAAACTCCTTGGTCCCTGCCCTTTTCAAACCTTTTCTCCTGCCTTCCCATTGGTTTAGTGCTTTGGAGAAAAGTGGTGTGGTTCAGGGGGACAACCTGCTAAGAGGAGAGGAGCTAGCTGAGATAGGACAGCCGTGGCAAGCCTCTTGGTGGAGGTAATATAAGGAATGTACAGGGTTCTGATGGAAGGATTTCCAAGTAGTGAAATAGCAGGAACAAGGCCCTGGGGCCGGAATGAATGTGACAAGTTTGAAGAACAACAATAAGATTAGTGAGACTGCAGCAGTGAAAGAGGACACTTAGGAGACCACGGACAGCATGCAGGAGTAGTTTAGAGGATGAGGTCGTCATCTCTGGAGTCACCCTAGCCCTTTCAAATTCACTGCCTTCCAGCTGTGTGCCATTGATCAAGCTACTTGACCTTTCTACGCCTCAGTGTCCTCATATGGGGGTAATGACAAAACCTACTCCACAAGCTTGTTTGACAGGTTAGGGAAGGGCTTAAAAAAGTGCCTGGTAAATAAGCACTCGGTAAATGTTAGATACTGTTGTAAATTGTGATGAAGATTTGATTTTTTATTCTCAGTGAAATGGGAAGTCCTTGGAGGGTTCTAAGCAGGGGAGAGACATAGACTGGTTCAAGGTTAAAACAATTGCTCTGGCTATTATATTGAGAGCAAGCTTAATTGTGCAAGTGGAGAAACCAAGATCCAGGCAAGTGACAACAGTGGTGGTTTAGAGTCGGATGACAGTGGCCTCTTACTCAGCTTCGGTTGTTCAGAGCCACTTCCTGCTGTTTCCAAAAAAAGATCCCTAACTGTTAAAGAATGCGAGGCTAATGATGGTGGAAGATGAGACAGGAGACTGTCATGGCCACATCATGCAGGACCTTAACTGCTATTCTCACGACGCTCATCTTTTGTAGGAAGGGAAGGCAATGGGGAGTCTTTGGAGGGTTTTTTGAGCAGAAGAATGACACAATCAGATTTGCCTGTTCCAAAGATCCCACTGGTACTATATGGAAAATGAATAGGAGAAGAGAGATTTAGAGATCAGAGACCCAGAAATGAGTATTGCTAGGTGGTTGGCTAGGGTGAGAATATTCCGATGGTGACATTGGGTCTTGGGAATAACAACCAAAACTACTTTTTGCTCCTCTTGTTACCGAGACCCCAAAGGTCTGTTTGCTCCCTGCTCAATAGCCAACAATTAAGAGACAAGAGTTGGTGTAAGGAAAGGTGACCTTTGATCAGGAAGCCGGCAGCCTGGGGAAATGGTGGGCTTGTACCTCGAAGAGCATCTCTGCCTCTTCCAGGTTTGACACAGGGTTTTATAGGGGTCTTTGGTGGAAAGTTGATTAATGATGACAGAGCAGGTATGTGCAGACATGCTTGACTATTTCAGATAAACATCAGAGAACTTTCTGGGTGGAAGCTGACCAGCATTGTACTTCATTCCCCGTGGGTTCAGTTCCCTTTAGTCCCAAATAAGATCAGGTCAGTAAGCTGGTAAAGAATGGCTGTCTGGATTAATAATTTTCCCTCTGATTATTTGTGTATAATGTGAGAGCAAGAGTCATTGTGTTCTGGCAGTCAGCTGCAGGATATGTGGTTTGGGATACAGGAGAGAACAAGTTTTTAAATTCAGAGGCTTAACAAAATGGAGTCACTTCTGTTCAGGCTGCTATACTCTCAGTGGTGAATAGGGACTTCTAAGAGGAATTTCAGGTTCCAGAACTGTACTGGGTCGAGTTGGCTAGAACCTGGAGAATTTCTGTTAGTTTATCACGTATTGATTGGTTTTAAGCCAGTGCTGGATGATTCCTATAAGGTAAAAATGGCAAGACTTCATCAAGGTCACTATAAATAATTTCAGACTCCAGCCTCTAGGCCAGAGGTTACGAAATGTGGCAGCATGTGGGCCAAAAATGACAGAGACATGTTTCGTTTGACCCTCTCATGATTAAAAAAATATGAATTAGTTGTCATGGAGATGTCACACTAACATTTGAATTTTCTATACAAAAAGTCCGGCTGAGCAAGCCAGGTCCCCACCCTCACTGGCAGCAATGAATTGGAGGCAAGACATGATGGCGCCTGACCTCCAGGGGCAAGAGTCCTCATCTGACCTATCTACAGATTTCCCTCACTGCCCAGTCCCTGCAGGCATTTGGGCTTGTGACCCCTGTAAATGGAAGCTGCACCCAGGACTCGTGCCAAAGAGGAAGAATGAAGCCGTGGTGAAGCTCAGTGCTCACCTGTAAATGAAAGGGTCTGGGATGAATTACCTGTTTGTTTACTCCACCAAATGTGTCCAACACCATCCACATTCCAGGCTTTGTCCCCAACAGCATCCTGGCAATTGTCCCCCCCGACAGCCTCCCTCCCTCCCTTTCCTCTATGCACCATTTGTGCACGGCTTCCAGGCCCTCAGAATAATTGGGTCTGAGCAAGCATCCCTCTATAAATATTAATTTGGATATGCTTGGAATCTTCTGCTTCTTTTAGATGAATTGTTAAGTAGCTTTCTAAACGGGAGTGTCTTGACAAGCAAAGCAGGATCTCTCTGCTGGTTACTTCTTCCTTGATTGGGGTGGGGGAAGGTGGAACTCACTGGAAGTGCAAGGGTTTATTTTATGAGGTGAGCTTTGTACAATCAGGCTCCCTGAAGCTCTAAGCTCCCAGTCTGTTCTGAACAATTTCAATAGAACTACCCTTGGCAGAAAATCAGTATCAGTTAAGAACACGGGCTTTAGCGACAGATAGATCATAATTAGGATCTCAGCTTTGCCACTAAGTAACAGTGCAAACCTGAGCAAATTAACCTTTCTGGGACTCAATTTTCTCATCTGCATAATGGGGATGATAATATGTTGCCTCCCATGGCTGTAATGGAAATTAAATTAAGTAGTGCATATCTAGTTCTCAAAAAGAAGGAAATAATGTTAATGGAAAATAGAGGATTTTGAGCAACTTCAGAGAAGTCAATGCATTTAGACAGTCTGGCTGTCTATACAAATATCAAGGCTGTAGTTGGAGGGTTCTTCCTGGGTCCTAATTTGTGTAGAAGCAGTCCCAGCACACTACTGTGCCATCTAAATTATGATTGTATCTTGAGATAGCAAATCCACCCACCCATCCATCCACACATTGGATAACACACTGAGCACCTACTATGTGTCTTATTTGGTTACAGTCACTGAGGATGCAGCAGGAAATGGGTGCAGTGCATGAAGCCAACATTGGGAAAGCATTTGTAGCCGGGAGCCAGTAGGGTCTAATGTTTGCCAGTGCAGATTTTGGACTAGAGAGACTAGAGGCCCATCACTATGTAATTGTATGACCTTGGGCCAAATGATCTCAGCTTGCCAAAGTTTATCTTCTTTATCTATAGCATGAGAACCACAATATCTCCCCACCGGAGTTGCATATAATAGTTTCTGCTTTGCTTGCCTGCCTGGGTTACTTTGTGAGTTTCGAATTCAATGAGCTAATATGAACCTGCTTTGTATGGGTGAACTTTGACATGCTACTTAACCTTGCTGGAACTCCATTTCTTGGTACAATGGAGATATTAATGGTACATAAGTCATAGGTTTGTCGTAAGACAGAGCAGGCTAAAGCAGTTAGCACAGAGGCTGACACACAGCCAGCACTCCATCAGTCCTCAGGATTGTTACCTGGATGTCCTCACTCTTAATACTCCATTATGCCAGCTACTGAGAATGGCCAGTGCTAAGCTCAAGATGAAAGGAAATACTATAAAGTGACTGGTGGTAGAATGCCTCAATAAATGGATTTTATTAGTATTATTAATGCTATTTATCATTGCTGTATTATTTGTAATGGAGTGAAGACAAAATTGGTGCCAAATTATTGGGGGGTAGCCTCTGATTCTCATCCATAGGGCTCTGAGCACAGCTGAGACTGTGTCCCAGACAGCTCAGGTAGGACTGCTAGAGAGAAAACTGGCCTGGCCCAGAGGGCCATCATCATTTCCATTTGTCCCTTGCTTGAGCTGAGGGTTGTTTCCGGTGAGGACTCCTGCCTCTCCCTGACCTGGGCTTAGATGGATATTACAAAGGTGTCACACACAAGCAGAGCAAGCTCATACGCTCTGTGAAATGTCGACTGCCATCGGGGGGTGTGATTAAGGCAATTGGGGAAAACTCAAGCAGGAACAGCCCCTCAGGCTATCACATTGACCCCTGGCTGGGCGGTCTCCACCTGCATGCTGAGGTTAGACCTGCTTCGTTCTTCAGCTTCTCAGAGCAATTTGAGCTGGCTGTGCCAAAAGAGTCTCCAAGGTGGGTCTTCAGGGTAAAGGAAGCAGCAAGGTGTCTATTTTTCTTTAAGAAGAGTTGACCCAAGAATAAAGTGTTGGTCACTCCACCCCTCGTTGCACTAGCCTTTGAGCTCCATGAAGACAGGACCCATGTCTGTTTAGTTGTTCTCTGCATCCACAGTGCCCAGGACATAGCAGGTGCTAGCAAGTCCTAGATGGACAGACGGATGGATGGATGGATGGACGGATGGATGGATGGATAGAAGAGTTTCTCTACACCTCCTAGTGGCAGAATCCCAACAGCTGTGTCCCCTGATGTTCCCAGACAGTCACAGCCTAGTTCCCAGAGTCTTCTCCCAAAAGCAGAGATTTAATAGCCTGGTCATTGCTGGGCACTTTCATCAGAAGGGCTCAGTCCCACCCTGGGCTGACTCCACCCTGGGCTCCTCAGATCTAACTGGGCTTTTCCATCCCAGTTCACACTTCTAGCAGCCCTGTGCTCCTGTATTTAGACTCTTAACAAAGGTGTGTCAAGGTAATTAACTCCAGTTGTTGCAACAACCCCTGTATCTCACAGGCTTAGTGCAGTGGCATATTTCTTACTCATGTTACAATCCAATCAGGCATTGAGACAGCAGTCTTACGTGCAATGATTTAGCAATCCAGTTTCCTCCGATCTTGAGACTCAATCTTCCATAGAGTTTTGCAGTCTGAAGCAGGATCGTTATGCTATGAATAGAGATAGTGAACCAGGGATCTACTGAGAGATGAAGGGCTGGGCCTGGAAATGCTCACTCACATTCCACTTGCCAGGATCAGCACGTGGCTTAATAGAACTATAGCCTCCGTGTGTTCCTAGGTCAATGGCATTGGTGAGCATCTATCTAGCCATTCTCTGTCACAGCAAGCCTCCCTTGTATCCCATCTCATGCCCTCGTCCACAGGACAGAAGTCTGTTCTGTTTCTTGCTTTAATGACCAGTTTTGCCCCGGGCCTTTTGTAAGATGGAGGCCATGCCATGCTCTTCCATACTCTGCCCTCTGAAAGCCAATTAGTGGCTGGATTTCTGCTCCCCTAGGGCTGTGAGCTTGACTTCTTTATCACTGTGCCTGCTCATCTGCTGTGAGATCCGGATGTTTCCTTCAGCCTAGACATCGGCATCCATCATAACCTGTAAAATGACAAGAGATGACCAAGATCCTTGGGTAGCATGACATGCTACCTGTGTATCAAACTCCCCAGTTTGTGATGCCATCCACCCAGTTGCTCAAGCCATAGATCCAAGAGTAATGCAGGTCTTATCTCTTTCCTTCTTATACTCTATAGCAAATCTATCAGCAAGTCCTGTTGGACCTTTGGATTTACCTCTAAAACATGTTCCCACTAAACCACATCTGTTAACTTGATCATTTAGGTATAATTTACACCTTGAGTATTAAGCTGTGTTTATTTTTACATATGAACGCATCTGTGCCACCTTCCACAACAAGATACACACTTCCATCATTCTAGAAGGCTCCTCTGTGTCCCATTCCGGCTAATATTCTTTCAAAGTTGACCACTACTACGACCTCTGTCATCTGGTCTTGGCTTGCACATTAATTGATTCAGACAGTATATACTCCCTTGCAACTGACTTCTTTTGCTCAACATTATCTACATGAGTTTCATGCATGTTTGGGGGTAATTCCGTAGGTTGTTTACTTACCTCTTTTCCTGTTTATGGACATCTGGTTTTCCAGTTTGGGGCTGCCATAAATAAAGTTGATATAAATTCTTTTACATTTCTTTTGGTGAACATGAACACTCATTTCTTTCGGGCATATTCTCAGAAGTGACTTGCTGGGTCTTAGGATATAATGTATGTATAACCTTCAAAGATACCATCAAGCAACTTTAAAACTCTTTATACAAATTTATACTCACGCCAGCAGTGTACGAGAGCACTGGAGTGTACCAGCTGCTCAGCCTCTTTGCCATCACTTGGTACCATTTGCTGTCTTAATTTTAGCCACTCCGGTGGGTATAGAGACAAACACTGCTTATCATCTCTGCTACAACCACTCTCCTCCTGGGCACCATTGTCTACTGCTCGGACAGCTTCAGTGGACTTGCAATTGATTCCTTTGCTTTCTGCTCTTGCCAAACCCCCTTCAATCCATTTTCCACCCAGCATCTAAATCGTGACATTTCCCTGCTATAACCTTTCATTGGCTCCTGGTTGCACTTGGAAATAAATCTATGCTCTTAGGGGGACCTTCAAGCTTCCACATCTCCTTTATCATCATTCAGATTTCATTTCAAATGATGCCTTCTCACTGGGCCTTTCCTGACCACCCAACACCCAAACTAAATAATGTCCCAGCCAATCACTCTTTCTATCCAATCCGTTGCTGTACTTTCTCCACGTCTCATTGCTATCTGCATCATCTAATTCATTGGCTCACCATTAAGTTATCTTTTCCCACTTACCCGTAAGTCCTGTGAGAGCAGGACCTGGTGCACCAGGCATTTCCTGCTGTGCCCCTGCATACAGCCCAGTGCTGGGCACTTTGTAAACCCTCCATAAATGTTTGCTGAGCGCGCCTGCCACAGCCTAGGAATCTGGTCTTGTGCAGCTCACAGTACACGTTCTTGAAGCTTTTTCTGTTGTGAAGTCACTAAGCCACTGTATTTCTAAAATAAATCCCAAATTGTGGTAAGGGATACTTAAAAGCATAAGGGCCGGATGCTGGATTCTCCAGCCAGGTTAGTCTGATTGGAACTCAACTCCACAAGAAGATTCTGACCAAGAATAGACCAAAGCCACAACTTGGCATTCCAGCTACCCGCTCTTAAGAATTTTTGTCTTGTGTTTCCTTGAAACATTTACTGACTTCTCACTTTAAATATCTGCCCTTCTTTGAATACCCCCCGTCCAACCTCCTCCACAGCTTCTGTAAAATCTGTCTTCCAAGGAACTCCTGGAGAGTAGAGATTTAATCTTTCCTTCCAGAGTCACCTGTGAGGGCAAGAAAGGTATTGTTATTATTTTCTCCATTTTTCACTTGGACAATTTGGGGCATGATCTAATGGAATCCCTCTCCTCCCCCCACCTCTGTCCCTCCTTCCCAGGATAACTTCCAGGTGTTTGTCACCTCACCACAGTACTGAGATGGGCTGCAAAGAATACATCTGCCTCTCCAAGACAGTGTTTCTAAGAAAGCAGAAACAGAAAAGAACTGTTTTTAGTGGTTGGGAAAAAAATCAAGTTCTTTTCTCAGCAATTTCTAGTGGTGTAGAGGACTGACATACCATAAAGTAGGCAGAGTAATCACAGTACATGGGGATTAAAACCATTCTGGGATGACAGAGATCCTCCAGGCAGGTGGGGGCGGGCCAAGAGCTGCGGGCAGCTTCTACTGGATGGTGTCTGTCTTTCTACCTCTGTCTTCTCTGTGTCTCTCTGACTCAGTTTCTTTTTGTCTTTCTCTTTCTCTCTTCATCTCCTGTCCCCTGCCACCCCCCACCGCAAGCCCATGTAGATCTGCACTCTAAAATGACAGAAATAATGTTTCCATCTTCCCTCCCTCAAGTGCACATGCAGCCCTGAAATGAGACTCCTCAGAGATGTCTTTCAAAATCTTTCTCTCTCACACACATATGAATAGAAATACCAATAAACACAAACGAACACAACCACTGGTGCAGATTCACACTGAAGTATACCCAGACACACCCATGCACATACACACATACTGATACACTCGCTTTTGCCCGTATAGTGCAACCCTTACTGTACCATTCATTCACTCCCTTTCTGTCCTTCTGTTTCTCTTAAATGCATACCCAGACCTCTGAAATGACCAAACTTGGAATCTTCTCTCTGAATGCTTTACTTTCTGTCTCTAGATGTAGATATATGTATATCCACAAACACGTCCTATTTTGTCATCTTCTTTCTTGCAGATCCTTCTTCACACACCTGTGGAATAGCAGCTCTTGCCCCCTTGCTCTTTTGCTCCAGAGCACAGCTGAATGCATTCTGTCCTCAGTATGGCTGTTGCCTTGGGGACCAATGCACTGCGGTGACTTCCATTAGCTTCTTGACAAGATGACACCATGATTGATGGCAGGGACAGATGGCCCCTTGACCATCATCTCCTCAGTGGGAAAGAGTACACAACAGCATGGCAACAGCCCCATGCAGTGCGGCGAGGACCCCTAGGACTGGGGTAAGACAGTGGGATTCTGGTGCCACCCCCCTTCTCCCAGGTTGTATGTCCACAGGCCAGCTGCTTTCCTCAGAGGACCTATGTCTCTTCCTCCGAAATTTGTGGGTGGCACAGTATTTGTTTTTCACATTCACCAATGGCCTATTGTTTATCATTTTTCACTCACTCTCTATTGACTGAGAAAATCTTAGTCAATGAGCTTCTTACAGAAAATCAATAGATATTTCTCCCGGTGTAAGCAGCAAGAAATCAAGAACAAAGGGCAGACACTGTGCATGTCCTGTCACTGAATTAATCCACCCATCCATCCACCATTGACCCATCCATCCATCCATCCATCCATCCACCCGCCCACCTGCCCACCCACCCACTCACCTATCCACCCATCCATCCACCTATCCATCCATCCACCCATCCACACATCTGCCCACCCATCCATCCATCCACCCATCCATCCATCCACCCATCCACTCATCCACCCACCCACCTACCCACCCACCCATTCACCCATCCACCTACCCATCCACCATCCATCCATCCACCTGCCTACTTCTTTCCATTT